>NC_089731.1:5465760-5621847 GCF_035083965.1 Branchiostoma lanceolatum | reverse complement strand
ATTGTCAGCAACAATTTGGTATATAGAACACTTTAGTCCAGACCTCTGTGATCATGGGAAAGTCCAAAGCCGACTTGATGTTTTCGAGGTGCCAGGATCAAACATCGCCTTGGCGAAACTGGTGGGCATGAATTTTTGATGAGGCGCATTAAAATTTTAGCAGAAGATCAAGCGTGATAGCGCCACTAACAAATTGATAACATCCATGCATAGAAGTGTGCGAAGCCTTGCTTTAACTGTGACAGTAGTAATTAGAATAATTTTATATGTATTGTACTTGTAGATATTTCAGACAATTTAAACCCTTGATCATGATAGAATAGTAAATAGAATGTAACGGTTTTGTAACCTGATCGATAGTTTCATTGTTATGGCATATGCATAATTTTCCACACACTGCTATAATGGGTTCACACGTAATCATTTTAGTTATACATTCATGGTAAAGTATGAATAGGGGATTTGGGAATATGCATAAGATAAACCAGGCAAAAGACATTATCAATATCAAGCATGTTTTATCTGTACTTAATAAGAATCTTGGCGTAATATGCAGGATTCGAACCATTAACCTTGTGATCCTGAAGCAGGATTGGTAACCACCAGACCACTGCATACTTCTACACCCATACACGCAACTGGGACCTTGGAGCTTTGGATCCAACACACTCTTTTGGATTGTCCCCATGCAAATTAAAAGCACTCCAGCAGAGCTATGAACACCTTTCCTGTCTAGACGAATCAGGGGATGGTTTGGTTGACTTTCAAGTTGACTTCACCTGAAAATACAGATAGCAACAGTCAAGGGTCACTGAGAAAAAAAAAATCTAGTGCAACTGCTATGTTTCTCTGTAGCCTGTCAATTCTACATAATGTTTATATCATACAGTCAACACTGCCCAAGAAGACCACTCAGGGGACTGATAATATCTGGTCTATGTGAACAGGTGGTCACTATAGACAGGATGCTTGTGTCAGTGGGAAAAATTATCTAGGGGACCACCAAAAAGTGGTCACATATATGTACCAGGTGGTCTTTTTTTTTATTTAGAGGTGGTCATTTGTGCAGGTTTGACTGTATATTGTATATTTGTAAGGGTGAAAGTGGTCTAGCTGTGCGCACACCTTTGCTGATTTCTGTGTTCTCTTGGCTGCTAATTTCTCAATACTGTATCTCCAACCAACAAAACGCAGAAGCAATCAGAAAACCATTCGGAAATCTTTGGAGTCTGCTTCTGATTGTCTCTCTACAAATTGAAAGCATCCATGCAGAGCTGTAAACACAGTTCCTGTCTAAACAGATTGGGGGACGGTTTTGAGCGAGCTGAAAGCCTCAGCAACCACTGAGCTGTGCACATGTGATGTAGGCAAGGCGATTAGTCATCCCAATTTAACTCCTGATGTGGACTTTCGGCCTTGCTCTCAACAACACAGGCACAATGTATCAGTTTACCCAAGAGACTTGTGAAATGGGGGGGTTTAGCTTCCGGGCTTTCTTGATCTTTTGATGCTAAGGAATGCCTCATGATTCTTTCAGTCAGTGTGGGGTATTTTAATTACTGTTTTATGTAAATTATGAAATACAGTTAAACCACAAAGCATAATTGAAAAGCCTGACGTTTTTATAAAGAGTTGTTCCTTGTATATTTGAAGGAGTGTGCTTGATGTGACAGGTTGGGACGTCATCACAACAAGAGGTATTCAATGTCATGTATTGTCCTTTGTTGTTTTTTCTAATGAAAAGTCCCATTTCTTTCTTAAGGATTTGGTTGCTTTTGGGGAGGAAATAAAACAATTTGTATGTGTACAAATCATGAAGAGCCAAAGCAAGCAAGCTATGACTGTTGGCTTGTTGCAAAACATGTTTGCATGTGCAATGGATATGTTCTCTTCACACTACACAGAAAACGCAAAATTTGGTGCATCTCACAAGCATTATCTTACTCAGTATCTTTTACAAGATCGTACATGTTACATTACATTAGGATTCTGTGGAAATTTCTTGTAAAGCCACTACTAATAGCAGACCGAAACAAAAGGTGTTATTGGTCTAAGGTTGTTAACATGACACCTGTGGGATGGAGATAAGGCTAATTACCAGTGTTGTATGTAAACAATGGGACAACAAAAGGGCTGCTTACCTCAGCACACCTGTATCAGGTGAGGCACCTGGGGGAGCTTCTATATAGGGGTGCTATCATGTGACGTCACAGGTGGTTGATTGGACCTGGGAGAGTCAGGATGGGTTTACACATGCATGTTTGAGTCGACTTAGAGTTGACTCAGGACTGTGCAAGGAGAATACTAGGCCACTCAAGTAGTGTTTTCTAGTAGGAAAACTCCACTTCAGAATCCCAAAGTTCCTCACACATGTCCCTGAGTCAACTCTGAAAACATGTGTGTAAATTGGGCCCCAGATCTACAATCAAACTTGTTCAAGAGCCCATTTCCACATAAGGACCACCTGGCCAATGTGACCACTTTTTGTGGTCCTAGTGACCATGTATAACGCATCAATGTTGTTACCAAGTACTGTAGGAGCATCCTCATTAGATAGTTTTAAACAACAGTTGCAGCTAGATTTGTAAAGGTTAGGTGTGACAGGTCAAATCAGACTAAAACCTTAATGAAGGGAGGATGAAGAAATCGAACAGAAAAATTCACGCTGTTTGACAAACATACAGCAATTTTTTTTTGTCTGCATGACCAGGTTCTGATGTAATGTTTTCCATCCCACAGAGATTCTCCTGGATACCCGTTCCATGTCAACTCTGGGCGGCTGGACTACATATCCAGTGTCAGACAGAGGAGGGGTGAGTACCACTTCTGTATTACGTAACTTGCAAACTGCCTTCTGACATAACATGTGCTGTACTTACAATGTATGAGTTCTATACTTAGAAATTGCAAGATGTGTGATTTTCTTTGTCTTGCCTCCTTCTCTGTTTCTTTTCCTCTGTCTTCTTTTTCTATCTTTCTGTTGATCTTCCTCGTCTCCTTTTTTCTCATCCATTCTTTGTCTTTCTTCATTTTGATGTTTTGATTGCTTTTTCTTCTTCTAAATTTGACTCTTTTCTACGTATTTTCGTTTTGTGGCTTCCTTGCTCTTCAATGCAACAGTCCAAAACTTCTGGGATAGCCGCTGCCATGCAACACCAAATTCTGTTAAAGGTGCCCTAAGCGATTTCAGGGGGTAAAACTTGAAATATTCTGGGGAAGGCAATTCTGTTTGGTGAGGTTGCAATTTACATTTACTTCCCTATATTAGCACATCCGCATCATTATTTCATACTTTGGGCGTTTAAAAATAGCTCAGAAGCAAGCCGCAAAAGGAGTATTTTATTTATTGGGTCCCCCCAAAAATCAGCCCAGAATCCAGCCGTAACCGTTTTCTGTCGACAATTTTCGGTAACTTCTGGCCGTGTGACGTCACAATGCCCAAACACATTGAGCCATGACCACGTGATTATTTCTTTGGAAGCGTTCGGGACTTGTCGGTCAGAATCGTGCATGTTTGGAAGATTTGAAATGATGTCTGGCCTCCAAGTGCTCAGATTTTCAATGAGTTCCCACCACACAACGACATCACATTTTTGCTCCATGATGGTCGATATGCGATGGGATAGTATCATCCAAACTTACTATGGATAGAAATCAGAAAAAAATTGATTTTGAATATATGACTTTCAGCGACCTAATATTGCTTAGGTTGCCTTTAAAGATGATTATGAGTTCCCATGGATACAAATAACAAAATCAGTCCAACTTGTCATGCATGTCAGCGACAGGTAAGCTTTAAGAAAACAGAGTCGGATAAGAATACACAACTGGGATTTTTTTCTTTTGTTTTTTTCAGACAATAGAATCTTTTGTTGTCAAACACCCTGTTTGAAATAACACTTATCTTGGCATCAAACAACAACCAAACAAAACATCCTGTAGATTTGTCTATCTCACGAGGCTATTGTGATACGGTAGGTAATATCATACTGTAAATCTTGCCATGGCTCTATTTTTGTGGTTTTTAAAGTGTCCTCTCCAACGTGAATTCATAACACAGCAAATATGCATTTTTCAACGTATTACTGCTAGTACTATACTGTGTAACTACAGAATTGTTTTAAATTCAACTACAAATCTAAAAACACTGCAAAAATCTCCTTCCTCCCTCGGACGTACTTTGCAATTTCTATTTCTATCATGGCTTTGCAAAAAGTTTCTAATTTTGTTTTCTTTTCAAACAACCCCCTTTCCCGTCAAAATAATCCTTCCCCCAAGAAAGGGAAGGATTTTTTACATTGACCACATGGAGTAAAGTAAAGCCACAGGCTTTTTAAGTAGCATCTTTCCAACAAAGAAGAGATTTTTCTCTTTGTTGTCAAGCAAGAATGGAGACAGTACCTGTCTTCACGACCGCAGGAAGAGACCTACTTATGAAGATCCTCTTGGATCCCTAGAAATCTAGTTAAGGCACCCTCACAGGTCTTAAGGTAGAGGAATTTGCATACCAAGGTCTTACAAAAGCCCCAGGTGAAAATGTGAGTCTCTATTCTAAATGTGTTCAAAGGTGTGAATGTTATTTCACCCCATGACAAAAACTTAACCATTTTTTTACAGTAAGACAATTGTACTGATTCAGAAAAAAAAATTATCTCAAGAAAGATCTCCTTCAAAATTTGACAATTTCAGAGAAATAAAACTTTAAAACCTTGTTTTTCTGTAGAAGTCTGCCAAATCACTAAAACCTGTTATATATAAAGTTTCTCTAACAGCTGAGCAGAAAGCTACCACACGTGAGTTGATTGATCTGTACAATAAGTCTTGCTTTGCAGCAACTGCTTAGTATACTAAGAAGACTACTTGTCTATACTTACATTAAGCTACTAAGTCTTGTCATACACAAGCCTTACATATCAAACTCTGTTGTACTAGTCAGTGGGGAATCATGAATGTGTGATTCGTTCCACAAAATCCTAGTACACAGGAGGAGATGTAACCATGGTTACACACAGCCGTTACCATGACTACTGATGGGGGCTGGAAGCTTTATCCTGCTTAGCTCTTAAGGTGATAAAGAACACAATACTCGCACCTTAAGTGAGAAAACCTGCATCTGCATCTAAGGAGTTTAAGTCTGGAAGTCGGACAAAGTAGGGAATACTTCAGGAGAACTATCCCAGGCCTGTTGTGCCTGTCAGGGTAGCGTCTTTGTCTGTCCAAATTCCTCCCAAGATATGTCCAAGACTTCCGTTCAGCCTTCTTAAGGTATGCACACTGAGTAAGACAGGATTAGGATAAACCAAGAACTACGGAGGGGGAATTGTAAAAGGAGGAGCACTTAAACTTTAAAAGGAGGAGCACTTAAACTTTAAAAGGAGGAGCACTTAAACTTTATGGCACAGCAAAAATCAAGACTCCTGCTTCTACTGTGGTTGGAACAGTAGAATAGGTACACAATGATAGAACACATGTGTGATGACCACTGAAAACTGCTAACGTGATAGCACAGCAAAAGTGTCAAAATTTGCAGTATATCAATTCTATTTGATATCTATTAATATTGATATCTACACTACACAAGATTTTTGTGACAGTCTTTCATGCAAACAGTTGCATGCTGTTTTATCCATTGTCACAGCAATTTTGTTACTTCTATTACTATACATGTAGTTTATCTGTAAACCTTAACAAAATTGGCATACTAAAAATGGGTAAAACAGCAAGTGCGAAGGACTACCAAGAAGAAATGTTGTGTACACACATGTATTTCAAATCAGGCCAAACAACAAATTTCATTTGAACAAAATTGAACTTAAAGTGAAATGACAACATTCTTAACGATTATCCTTTCAAACCCGACATCATGGCTTTCCCCCCAAATCGCTGCCTGCACGTGTCTCCGTACTAAATCACATTTTCTTCCCGGTGAGCCTGATTACGGGAACATGGCCGCCTGGCCGGCTCCCTGTAATCCTACTTGTAAAGCTTGGCGTCAGGAACAACCAGACAGCCCTGTCTTCTCCTATCATCACCTGGTATTGAGTTAGACAGGACTTAACAAGGATGTCTAAGGAGATAATGTAGAGGTCAGGGGTCCTATAGAAGGAGAGCAGAAGATGATTACAGGTTTTTTAGCCTGCAGGTGGGTGGGTCTGGGTTTTGAATTAAGAAGAGTATTGATGCAACAGAAACTACAGCAACGCAACTACAAACTACAAATTTTAAAGGAATTTAGAAATACAAAATAGATTTCGAAATTCTACTTACCAAGGCTAACATATTGAGTACATCCTTATTATCATGTTACAATCAGGTAGGGCTAATCCTGGGTCTTAGTATCTTTTCTGATAACAAAGAAATTTTTACGTACTAATGATTTGTATATGATTTTATGTACAAAATTTGAAGAAAATGGAGTCACAGACAATATTCAAGTTTCTTCTGTTTCCTTCGACCAACACCCCCCATCATCAGCTAGTTTTGGATCAGACAGGATTTAACTTGGACGTCATGAAGAGATTATGCCAAAGGTCAGGGAGATTATAGAAAGGTCACAAATCACCTTTGGGTGTGGCAGGGTCTTAACTCACATAAATTCATGCACATAACAGTGACAAAAAAGCCATGCGATAGACATACTTTTTATTTTTACGAGAATGATTCAATCACTAACTTAGGGGATGTCAAAACTTTAAAATATACTCAAGGACAACAAAGTAGGTAAAATTAGAATTGTACATGAAAGCTGATACACTTATAAACAATGTTGGTCCAAGAACAGATTTTTTGTTGTTTAGAAACAGGAATACAATGAATGGTTTTTCATTAGTTTTTATGGGGATACTTGGCCTACTAAAGATGTTGACCTTAGTTTTTCAAGGACTTTTTCAAGGAATCCAGATGCCAAACTTTTAACTTATTGGTAAGATTTTTTTGCCTTGGCATAATAATCCCTCTTGCAGCTGCCTTTTAAACTGCAGATACTACCCACCAGATGGTTGTGTGGCATTCAAATACCAAATCTTATATGTAGTTGTTTTTTTTCAAATTGCAGAAGCAAGTTATCAAATTTGTTTGGCCCATGCCCAGCTGATGCCTTGGTTAGGCATGGCCGTGTGGGTCAGGAAAGGGTAAAAACCAGAAAATACCCTCATTAGTGGAGTCTGTGGCAGTGTGGCAGCTGTGACCACATGTGTCATGCAGTAACAGGTCCCTAGCACAGGTCATTTGGCCCATTTCTGCTCCCTCCTGCTATAAATCATGTTCACCTGATGGCCTCAGCCTGAAGGAAACATCTCTCTTTTTGACTTCAAGACTTTGAATTTTGTGATCACAAAGGGGGGCGCAACAGAAGAAGCAAGTGTTCTGGTTCTGCAGATGACATTTTTTCTTAATCTAAATAAAAAATGATTCATAATCTAAACAATAATTGTGTTTACAACTTGACATTGAATCTGGACATGGCAGCAGTTGCATTACACACAGCAATGTTCTTATAACCCAGAGTTTGGGAGCCCATATGGTTGATTTTCTTAGTTACATCTGGCATTTCAAGCTTGCGAGAATACAAGTTTATCAATCTCATGTACAGTAATAAAATTCAGATTTTTTTGGATGGACAGGGTGAGATTTCTGTTTGTTCTAGTAAGCAAATTTCTGTCCTGGGACAGAGGGATGGGTCCTTTAGACAGCCTGTTCCAAATGTACATCGAACATTATCCCTTTTCAGACCTTTCCTTGGATTCCTTCCTTCCTTCAGACCCATCCACTTCCCTCCCTTTCCAGGGGTGCACTTACCATACAGCAGCTGTGATCCAAAAACCCTTGGGTAACAGGGCACCACAGGCTATCCTTCCTGTGGTCAGAACTGGACCTTATCACTGGCCTTAATCCACCCCCACAGGTGTGGCCTGTGGTCAGTTTGGAACAGGCCAGTGGTCTTTAAATTTAATCCCCTTCAGTAAGTGGCCAGAGATCCGGGATTATCTGTGGAGACAGTGGCTAATCCTCGCTGGTCAGCGGATACAAAACCAGACTGTTTGGCACTAATCTTTCTATCATACAGGTGTTATGGTAAAACAGCATCCACACTAGACCACAGCCCTTTACGTTTTACTGCACTGTTTCATGTGTGTTTGGTTTAAATGGATTAGGCCAAACCAATGAAATTCAATGTTTCCCTGAACATTAGAAATAAGGTCTCGATTCTGAAGACAACAAAGTCCAGACAGATTTGCTGTAATCTCTGTGCCATTCAGGTGTTACTGTTAAGAATCGTCTCAAGTCCAGTTCATGTTACTGTAATGTTTCATGGCGTTATGATTTAAACAGATTAGGCTACACCAATGAAATTCTTTTTATTACTCGGGCTAGAAGATGCTGAAAATCCTGACCATGTTATAATCTGTGCCATACATTTCTTACTACTAATAAATCTGTCAAATAATTTCCCTATTTCTTGGGTTTAAAGTTCAAATGAAATTCCTGTTTTACCTTGACTTATGCTAACCTTCTCCCTGCTGCCTAACCCTGTGATCAATATAAATTTGATGCCAAAAGGCTACCTTAGTAGGCTGATGGTTAAACTGGTCAGGTTATTTTGTGTAGGAAGCAGAAGAGTAGAAATGGGTAACTAATGATTAATGTGGATCAATAGTTTTTGCATGGAAGGTCCACATTGGCTGCCAAAATGATGGCTCCGTGTTTTCAAATGTGATTTATCCAAACGGAGACAAGATACATGTATATCTTGCTGCGATGCTGAGTCAATGCAATAAAAGACGTCCCACTAGACGCATCCATCACGAGCGTCGCAATATCTCCAACGGTGACGACAGCGAAACTGTACAATATTTAAGATACTCGTGGGCAAAGCGCAAAGACGTTTTATCACCCCGGTCCCAGTTAAGTTGCCAAGTTTCTGTGCCTAAGGCTGCCCACATCAGACTCCAGCCACCCTCTCCTTTCCCCAGGGGAAAGTTTGCCCGAGTTTTTAACAAAACCATCTCCTCGCTGGAGCTGAAACGCCCCTGGCTGAACACTGCCAATATCACATTCAACTCTGGATCTGGTCCCAGTTGGAAATGAAATGTTGAAGTGGAGTTCAGAATGATGAATTATGTGCTTTGAGCTGGGATGGAGTCAGTCTTGCCTGCACTGTTGTGCTGGTGCTTTGCTGTTGAAAATATATCCCAACAGAACCTCTCTTCCTTTGTGATACTGTAGATGCAGTTAAGTTTGCGTGGTTTTTATTTCTGAAAATGTTTAATGTATTTATTCCTCTTACAAGTGTGTCCTTCATTCTGAAAGATCATGCATTTTTCAGAGAAATGTCAACATTTTCAGGGCTCAAGATACTGGGTACATTATGTAGTTACTATTTTTGCACACAAAATTACTAAATGTTTGACTGTAGGTGCATCACCGGTGCACCTAGATATTTGTGTGGGGTTATGTACATGTACTTAAAGGTACTATTGTACACTAGTACGTGTATATAGCATATTCTCTGCATTTAATTGTCTGACAGGGAAAAGAAACCTCAGCTGTTTTTACTTTACCGTTTGAAATTTTGGAGTTAGCTATAGACTTTTTCAGTCTTTTTTGATCATCATTTGATGTCATTCTCCTTTTTTTATGTTGTGCACCCACAATTCTTTCTGTGAACCAAAATTTTTAAGGTTGGGTGCACCAGTTTGCATATTCCCATGAATGAATTTCGAGCCCTGCTTTTGAACTCTACAGGGAGTGTGGTGGAAGGTACTACAGCATATTTTCAAGTTACTTGAAAAGGTCATAATTGTTCTACATCATCAGTCAGAATCAGGGAATAGTCCAGAGACTAACACTCACCTTTTCTTTGAATTCAAAACCACTAAATCAAAGATGTGAGCTTGTCAGATGTTCCTTTGGTAAAGGTGAAAAAGGAAAACACATGCACATAAATGTACATTCGATTTTCTGGTATGGGTAGATAGTTTATAACATTGATTGTAATCAACTACAGAACTTAAAATAAACATATTGAAGTTGAAAGAAAGTGGAAGAAAATAGATTCATGATATGATTAGTTCATGGTAAGCGGCCATATTCAGTACGCACACATGTTATATAATTCTACTAATAGTTCTATAACCTAATCATAGCGTTTAGAAAACGCAGAGCCATTTCACCAGAACAGTCCAAAGCTTTGAACCTCTGAAACTTTCCCCTGCTGTAACTCAGTTTTTGCTATTCCCCTGCCATCCAGCGTCAAAAGCACCTTCCGGGACAAATTGCTGGTCATGCCAGCGTCGCAAAAGCTGTTAAAAAATGCCCTCGCTTTCCAAGACATTAAGATAGCTGCCCTCACTTTCCAGGACATTAAGATGGCCGCGATCATTGAGATGCATTCGCAGAATTCTGATCTCGCAATCAGACGGCATCAAGGTGTTGGTAAGCTGGGAATCTCCCGGGGTCGACCTCGACAATAACTCTCATGGCTTCTACAGCCCCATAAAGTATCCCTTCCCCGCTAAGCTAGAAATTTCGGTCGTAAATTCGACGGCATTTCATTTCTGGCTCAGTGCGAACTGCCCCGGCCAGCCCGCCTCGAGCAGGTGCGAGAGCGGAATTTATACCGAGGTTCAAGAGGTAAAATACGTGAAGACTTCCTGTTGAGCGGGAAGTCACAGAGGGGTGAACGGCGCAGTTTAAAGGCCCAATCTGAGATGGTATTGCGTCGTGGGGGTAAAGATGATTTGTAGCGGCCACTGAGAAATGATGTTAGAAGTACGTTCATGTTGCTCCGTGTGGAATGCAGAAACAATAGCTGCAACAAATGGCTTGAGTGCAAGGATGAAACGTGCCATTGCCACGAAAAATAAGGATTCAAACGCAGTCAGAAAAAATAACCTACCAAGCCTCTTTAAAAAAAAGCTATCTTTGGAAGCCTCCATCACTCATAGCAACAAAGGCATCTTAGCTAGCTGGTTCATTTTAACTAACATTAATTTTCACTTTTTAAAATCTTTTTGGAATATGGAAAATTGAAAGACATTTTTTCAATCTTTGTTTAGGTACATTCTCCACTCTGCAGGCCTGGGGTATCTTCAATATTTCTTCATCGCCAACCGAAATGGCCTATGAGATAGATCTCTCTAAATGCTGACATTAATGGGGGTATCCATACTTTCCCTATTGATTTTGCAGTGCGAGTCAGCGCCATGTGTCCTCGGGCATTTTCCAGCCATTAATATTAATCAAAGATCAATCTTACACTGGCGGAGGTGTCAGATATTTTCTAGATAAGGCGATAAAGATGTCATCTCCGCAGTCTGCATGTTTGTTACCCCGTGCCACTAGGCAGAGTCAAGGACTACGGGTCACGTGCTGTGGTGCATGCAGTAACAGAAGTCAGGCGCTTCTGCCCTTAAATTTTACCAACTTGGCCCATGGCTAATCAGACCAACACACTGGTCAACTCGGCCAAACACCTCAACTCTAGCCTTTACCCTAACCTTTACCCTAACCCTAACCGAGTTGACCAGGGTGTAGGACCAAGTTTATTGGTTTATTGGTCAGAAATTACCCGTGCAATGGCAGCCAGTGCTGAACTGCTGCAGGGTTTACAATCACATAATACACAACAGATACATATTTGCTCCACACTTGCACCTTGTGGAACTGTTGCAAGGGTCTGGGCGGCTGCCATTCGGCGCCAGCAGGTGACCTCAATACGACCTTCCCCAACTGAAGTCAGGTACCCATTTACACCTGGGTAGAGTTAGGAAAGTCGTGTTAAGTGCCTTTCCCAAGGGCCCAACATCGGGGCATACCAGTGGTTTCGAACCCGGGACCTCTTGGTTCTGGCCGAAACACCCTACCGCTTGCGCCACACGATGCGTCATGTTGGTAAAGGGGCGAATTGTCTCGATCCCAGTATCGGCTATCAGGCTATCTAATCATGAAGTTGTTTTTTGGAATCCGAACAAGTTTCGGCCCTGATTTGCATGCAACAGACACCGAGGGTTACAGGGGTCTTCAGAGGGGATAGGTAAAATGGTCGTTCTCGTGTTTGAGGAGAGCCTTCCGTAGTTGACTAATTCATGTGATGAACTACCCTCCTTGTTTTAAAACTATAAAAGATATCCCCTCCCATTATCCTAATCCTGCCATTTCTTTGATGTTTTCCTCACTATTTCTGTGGCATTGGGGATGCTGCCTGCCAAACGAAATGTCTAACACCCTTAACCCAAGCACTTGTTTAATGTTTCTCTTAAGGATACTTTGGTGCGAAAACTGTGCCATGGAAAAACTTTTTCGAGAATCGTGTCGGAAAAGTCACAAACTTTTATGACTTTTATGTTGCATATCTTGTCTTATCCCAACAAAACTGACAGAACAGCAACTTTCTGTACGAGCAAACATCTCCGCAAGGGGATTGACTGCTTTCTCACTTCTGACTTCTCTTCAGGCTTACTTGTATCACCGAGGCTCAAGAAATGCCGTTGGCATGGTAACTGTAGATCTAGAAATGCATAGACTTGATAAAGAAGAAAATGATGGATGTCTTTAACCTTTAAAAATGAAAGAATGTCTTAAGGTACAAATGCAGTTAGTAGTTTTTGGTCAGTTTGATGGATGAGAGTGATTTTGAGTATCCCCGGCCCCAAGCTTTTTCTCTGTCTAGACTTACGTGTATTTGGCTTGAGGTAACTCAGATATAGACAGTTTGTCTAATTCCTAACATATACCTTTTGCTTCTGGCTACTTTAAGTTACCAAGTATTGAGCAACTTTATTTCTCCAGAGTATATGTAGCTGAACCTCAAAAGTGTTACCTGTGTGTGTTTCCAATTTTGAAATGCCATCAATAAGTCTTATGAAAGTGGTGAATTTTATATACTTTTAGACTGAAATGATACTGTCCATGTGTACTGTCTCCTGTCAATCCACCCCAAGAGAGGGAATTCGAAGCTGTGCCTCTGTCTCTCTGTGTGTGTGTTTGTGCATTTCTGCAATTCCTTATATGTAATTATGCATTTCATGCATCCTCAGTGTTGCTACTTTTGTCTGCACGACTGGAAGGGTTGCAAAGCAGTATGGGTAAAGGGGGGGAAGTCTGCCATCTCTGCCTGTCTTGTTGAATTACTCTTCACTTTCGCAACGTTGATCATCATCATGTCGGGCGGATTGCCCGAACTATGGCTACTCTGGATCTGTCCCTAGGCCTCCAGACGACACGGTCCGCCATTGATGAATAGATCATTGATAGATCCTCCAATTGATAGATCCTCCAATGCGGTTGCATTCTGTTCTAACTAATCTAATAACCATATTTATTATTTTATTAGCATATTCTCATGTGTTCTTTCTCTGCTCCCCTCACAGTGGATAGAAGTCAGCAACATCAACTCCGATGGCCACCCCGTCAGAACGTACCAAGTCTGTCAGGTCCGTAGGGAGGACCAGAACAACTGGCTAAGAGCTGAGTGGATCCCCAAGAGGCAAGGCCGGAGGATCTACGTGGAAATCAAGTTCTCCATCCGGGAGTGTCGGGACATTCCCAACGTCGTCTCTTGTAAGGAGACGTTCGATCTGTACTACTTCGAGTCGGAATACCCAGACGCCACCGAAGACCGCCCGGCGTGGAACGACGGCACGTACACGAAAGTCGACCGCATCGCTGCAGACGGCCGCTTCAGCCACGTCAACACCGAGATCATCAACACAGAAGTACGCGACATCGGCCCGATCTTCAAGCGTGGATTCTACCTGGCGTTCCAGGACTCTGGCGCTTGCATCTCGCTGCTGTCGGTAAGGGTGTACTACAAGGTGTGTCCGACCATCACCGAACACTACGCCATATTCAACAAGACGGTGACCGGACCCTCCATCACGTCCCTGGTGCAGGCCGAGGGGCAGTGCATTCCGAACTCGGAGCCCGTCGGACGCCAGCCGACCGTGCAGTGTACGGGGACGGGCGAGTGGACGCTGTTCACGGGAAGCTGTCGCTGCCTCCCCGGGTATGAGCCGCAGAGGACGGTCGCGCAGAGATGTGACGGTGAGTCGAGACATTCTGTAAACTTAAAACAGAAATGGAAGTTGGGATTTGTGATAACCAGCAAGACAGTTCTTTACATTTTGCTATGGTTTAATCATGATCAGTTCAAATTAGGCTGGAAATGTGAATGCTGGCTGCAACACTCTGTGTGGTAAAATGGATGGAACATTGATGATTGTACAGTTTACATGTATGTAGCCTCCCAAGGCTTGCTTTGGGAAAAGAATGAAGTGCCGGCAAGCACACCCCCTGCTTGCTAAATGTCTTAAGGACATTTAGTTTACACATACATGTAGTTGACATAAAATCATGTATTTACTGATCTTATACGGTTTGACACGGTGTCAAAGTCATGATATCAAACCTATCTTCAAATTTTGAGACCTTTGACAAAAGTACAGTTCTTGTTCAAATTCTGATCAACGAATATGTATATACCAGTTCCTTGGCCCAGGGGCTACCAATTATATACACATTACTCCAAATTTGTACATAAGTGTAATGCTTAAGCTTTCAACAAGACATGTCCTACCAGACAGTTGTCAACAAGGAGTGTTCTCTCCAAAGCTCTCAGACATGTTACTGATGAGTTTCCTTTATGTGTGTGATAGCTGTGAAATCACAGAACAAACCTGGTCCTACAGTTGATGGCAAACGCAAACACTTGTAAAAGGGGAAAACTGCTTGGGTCACATCACACCAAAGACCTCCCAAACCCTTGGCTTGTCTTTCACGATAAATTTACTGTTCGATGAATCCAGTGGACAAAGCTCTTGTTGAAAATTTGGACAAGTTTCCTTAGAAAAGGGAGGAAGGAACAAACATATTGTTTACTCTGGGGTCAGTCTGGGCCAGTAGTTTTCTCAAGGTTAGGTTGTTGAGTAGGGGAAAGTGACTGGATGCTCGGTTGGTTCACAAAGGTAGGGCTGCACTTTGGGTAACTTTTCACCTTGGCGGAGGTGCGTGAGAACTTGGAGGGAAAGGCTTTTAAAGAATCAGCTACACCTCCGTGTTTAATGGGATGCAGGCGAGACCCGGGGTGTGGAAACACGGAAACCATTCCCGCGAGGACGCCTGGAGGTGGAATTTCACACACCTGAAGATCACCGAGCCAAAGCTGGTTCAAGGTCATTTTGTCACTGGTGTGCATTTTTCTTCTTCTCGTTTTTCTAACTAACAAAATCTAGTTTGATATCCTGTTTGCTGAGATTTCATTTTGCCACCAAGTTTGGATTAGATATTGGCTCGGGTAGCAGGAAGATTCAAGGTCAAGAATAAGAAATTGCAGTACATAACAGAACATTTATATCAAAAACTGATAAATCATAAAATATTGCTGTACAGACGGCTATATATTTTATAGGCTTGAGCAAGAAGCTGAGAAACTGCAGGTAAATGAATCACTTACTAGTGTAACCCTAAGTATCAATAAATCCTAAAGCATGCCAGTCACTTTCCTTTAGGAATGCAACAATCAAGAACTGAGAAATCAAAATATAACAGTCACTGCAGTTTATAGAATTGCTATATAACAAAAATATATTATACACTGTACAGAAAGTATATGCATCTTAAAGATGTAGAACTCTTAGATATGTCATTCTGAAGATACAAAGTGGGCTAAGTAATACACTGAAACATATCGCCATAAAGCGTAAGAGAAGCCTCCTTGGGAAATGTCGCATATTTATTACAGCCATCAATATTTGATAGCGGATTTTCCCCGTGCAGTGCAGGGCCTTAGCGCCCATTGCCTTAATGTGATATACAGGCAGCGCAGAGTGCCGGGGTAGTTAGGAGTCAAGGGTGGGGGGATTTACTTACAAAAGTGGAGTAATCCCATCCAATTATCACATAGCCTGCTGAGATAAAACATTCCCTTTGATGTAGATGGATATGGATGCCTAGCAGGCACAGTATAATGTTGAGTTATTGCTATTTGGGATATATATACAAACGTATGAAACATGGGTTAAGAGAATTTTAAGATAAAATGCTGTATCCTAAGGCTTCTTGAGGGTAGGAATTACTGTCAGACAGCATAATAGTATCCCTATGGTCAATCTGAAGTTTTGTTTTTTAGATAATCTGCTCCCCAGGGCAAGGGGGCGCATGATCAGGGCATGGGGGCGCAGTGTCCCCTTTCCCCTCTGTAGACAAAACCCTCAGGCTGGTGAAATATTTAGAATAAATGCTACCCTATGGACTTCTTTTGTTAGTAATTTTTATCAGGTGTGCAGACAGAATATTACACACTGTTTACGTGTTTTGTTTCTCACCTTGTTTTGCATCGTTCAACTTTGATAAACTTCTTCTTGCAATGGACTGCCCTCTCCCCCATCAAGTTGTTATCCGTTAAATGGATCGATCCGTAGCCATGGCAACTCCACAGGACAGATGATGTCATCTGGTCATACCTCCAGGAGTTCAGGTCAGCATAGCCATTAACCCTGCCCTGGTGGTTAGATAGTGTGGAGATGTCAGTATAGAAAGTATGGGCTATTAGACCAGATCATGAGAGATCTACTAACATGATTCTGCCAGGGTACATAATTTCGCCACCCTGAAAAGATACAGTACATCCAAACAGATCTCTAACCCAACGTCCCCCATTATAATCCACTCCTGTATATCTATTTAGTATGTCATGTATCTTGGGGGTGCTGCACTGGAGATTTCTCAAATCCACAGTGGAACTGTTACTCAATGTGGTGGATTTATGCAACCCTGCGGATTAATGTTAATGGAGGTTACATGTGTGGTTACAATTGTCTTTAAAAAAAATCTGTTTCGCTGTCAGGCCTCGAAATACCTACCTGCGACCTGTTATTTGCAGGCAAAAATGCTTGATTGTACTTGTCGGTACTGGTAAGTAATTCGCAATCTTACAGGCCAATTTCTTAAAGTATGATTTACTAGTACAGCAGTATGCAAAAAACATGGATTGATAGTTGGTATCCACATATGGATTTGGAAAAACTAAATCTTCCTAATCGATGAAGTTGTAATAAAATGACCGAATTGGTCTGTAAGTTATGTTCCAATATTTGGGATATGGTAAGTGGACAAAGTATAGCTTGTGTGAGCAGTCTGAGGCCCTACAAGAAAATTATCATCACTCACATACATGTAGATGGTTATTTGTAACACTTTGCTGTCGTACCAGCGTTTCTTGACCCTCGAGTGGTGAGGCCTGAAATTACCCCATCAGTGGCAGGTGTGCCCTTGTCCATTAGGGTCACCGAACAGGACTAATGTTGTTTGATGTACCCAGAATTTCCTGCCGATGGTAGCAAGACGTCTTACCTGTGTATATAGTTGACACCTTTTACAATGTTGAGATGCAGGTGTAGCAGGTCAGAATGTACCTGGGTTTATTCTAGCTAGGGGTATAGTCTTCCGTGCTACACCTGTTAAAGTGCACAGATTAGTGCGGTCTTCATTTGCCTGTATTACTAATCACTGAGCAGTTTTTGCTGTATTTGAGATTGTTAGCAGTGTCATCACATATAGTTGAGAGTTCTGTTTCTGGATTGTGAGTTGGGGTTCGAATCTCGCATACCCATACTCCGAGTCTTGCATGCTACCTAATGTTTGAACAGTTGTCCGGTGTCTTTCTCCCTCGCCAAACGTTCTGTTCCAACAGTGTAAGGAACTCGCCAACAGGTGAGTCAACTTGTTGAGGACAGGAACACCCGTGTGAGACAGCAGGAGCTTGTTAGGGAGACCCACTTCATCAGGGTTCAGTCTAGGTGTTGTCCTGGGTAAATATCGGGATGTTTGAAGTCTGCCCCTCCTACAACTGTTGTCCACTCGTGCCAGTCATTCAAAAACAACTGTTGCTGGTCCTCCTGACTTTATTCCTAAGCATTTTCGACCTTCCTTTTGATGGAGATGGAAAAAAGATTCCCCCCCCCCCCATTTACTAGTTAGACTTAGACCCTAATAAATTCTGACCAACAAACTTTCAGTCTCCAAAAATGAGAATCAAATATACAAATCAAATAGCAATCTTCATGTGGAGGAGTCTTGGACAACTTGAGAAAGAGGCCAGAATTAGCCTTGCGCGCGGACAAGTAAACCTGTTGTGGGTAGCTTGACACATCCTTTTTCTGTCTTCCTTCCCTCCTTCTTGCCTTTTTCCGAGTGTTGGTAGCATTGAGAAGTTTTAAAAATTGAAAATAGTTAAATAATCTCGTCCAGTCTTCCTTCTTTCTGATTTTGTTATACCCCAACTAAAAATAGGATTAGCCTTGAGAGGTGCAGGGAGCAGGTGTGGGCTTTAAGTTGATGACCCCTGGGGACCAGCCATTGTTCAGTCCCTCTCCTGACCCTCCCTGTGTTCTACTTCATAACTCATTATTTCCACCTAGGGAGAGTCCATTGTGGACTGTAGGGGGTCTGTATGACAATGAAAAAGGAAGCATTGTGAAGATAGTGGGGTAAGTAATAATCTGAGCAAGAAAGGTTAACGAACGAAAATTGTGAAAGAACACAAGTTTGAATTAAATTGGTGAAAGACAAAAAAAATTGCACAACGATTTTCATTTACAAATTCCCTATATTCTGGTATGGTTCATACCTTATTAGCTCCATGAATTATATTCCCAACTGCCATGCTTACTGCCTAGACTTAATTGCAGGGTAGACTTGTGTGAGCCAAAGGTTAGGGCACAAAGTGAAGTTTTCAAGATGGAAAAGTGTTATGTACATAAGGAAGATGTCCATACTCTGATTTGTCCTTGAAGTTCTCTCTTACAAAAGTCATGTCTTTAAAATAAAGTTATCTAGCGACCCTTTTTCTAACACCACCCAAAACAAAGATGTCATTTCCTAGTACCAGTAGATCATTTTCTAAAAGAAGTATTGAACAATAACTTCAAATAACCCCCAGATATTCTTATGGCTGAAAGGTATATAATGTCCAAACGCTCATCATCTCTTTATCGCAACCCAAAAGGCTTGCCACACCTAAAAGCAGTACATGTATGTCTATCTCCAAATGTTGTTAAAAGCTATTATATGTACTGGAGAAGCCCTAGGTTATATTACTGTATGAGATCAATCCAACCTGACAAGCCATTTTCCTTGCGCAAAATGTTTTTCAAGACAAGAGGTTCTAGAATAAGTTCCTACTTTACGTAGCAATCATTTTATTCCACTAAAATGCCAATTCTGATATATAATGTATTGATATTTAGATTAATGTGTCTGAAAACAGAAAAAAGATTGGAACAATAGCATTACCTCGATTTTCCATTATTGCTTTAATACATATGTATCAGATTTTGCCGGCGCCCTGTGGGGGTGGATTTGTAAAATGAAAAAGGCCGGCGCTATCTCTGGAGCCAGCCCGGTTCCTGAGGGGTTCGGTACGGAGGGAAAAGGAACGGCTACCCTCGGGGGGCGAGGAAGGAAGCATGGTTGCCATGGTAACCAGTTGCCGGGTGTGTTAGATGGGTTGTGGTTGATCAGGGCTCTATCAAGCTCTGAGGTTTTCTCCAACCTTCCAGTTTGATGGAGCGAAGGTCTTTTTCAGGTGCTAAAACCAGGAGGAATTTACCTCTGGGAAATTTTGAATTTCTGTCATCATTGAAATGTTTTTTCCCACGCTCTCAAATTGCTTAATCATTATATTCTTTTAAATTTTGTGGTACTGTTGATGACATAAAGAAATTACTCTGAAGTTTTGTTTTTTTGTTTGTCAAGGGGACGGAATGGTTGATCGTGAATTTTTGTCTGATCATGATCATGATCTTTTTCGTTTTTTTCCATCCTCTCAGTTTGACAGACCAAAGCTTTGTACCAAGTGCCCAAGGCACAGGGGATCTGGGGGCATACTCCCCTGGGAAATTTTGAAACCTGCTGAAAATGAAATGATATTTCCCTCATTTTCCCTTACTTGCTTCACATGATTTTGCCTTAATTGAATTTAAAGTTCTATGGCACTGATGATTACCTGGTGAAAATATCTTGTGGTTACGTTGTTTTCTGTCTAAGGGTACAGAATGGTTGAAAATTTCATCTGTCCTTAGCAGCAAAGTTCCATCCAGGGACAGAAAGGCAGATGCTGTATAAAGCGCCGGGGGCAGATGCTGGGTTGTGTCGGTGCGGACGTCCTTTTGTTCAGAACTAATGGATGGAAGCAGCATACAATACAGACCTGCTGTGGGTATGACAGGGGGGTATGAATTTTCATAAAAAGACAACCTATATATGCCAGTCAGTTGATTATAACCTGCAAATTTGGGTTGCATACAGTGACGTTATTTCTACTCAATTTCCCTCTGACATATTTGTATGAATGAAATCTTTGTGACTGATCACACACACAGATCATGTACAATACAGACCTGCTGTGGGTATGACAGGGGGGTATGAATTTTCATAAAGAAAGAACCTATACCAGTCAGTTGATTATAACCAGCGAATAAAGACTTTGGTTTACATACAGTGACGTTATTTCTACTCAATTTCACTCTGACAAATTTTTATGAATGATATATTTGTGGCGGACAAAGATTTGATGTAGTGACAGTTATTCTATAAAAGATCACAAAAAACATCCTTTTTGCCTGGTAATATTCATTTATAAGTTTTGGATGAATAAATATCAAATTCTATTTTTTACCTAATATGTTTTGGACTATTCTATCAAACAACTCGGGGGGATCATAAGGAACATTTTTTATTGGATTTTCCAATTAGTCAGAACTTATACTCCAAAAAGCCTTGAAGTTTTAAGACGGAAAGTAACCAACTTTTAATTAGTTGCCAGCGTGAAGTTGACGATAAGTACATACATGAACACAGCAGTTGTCATTTAGATTAATGTGCGATGCAGGAGTGCCTGCGTCTTGAAAAATTGCTTCCGACTTTCCTAAAGAGATAAGCCTCTAACATTCTACATAATTGAATATCAGATAATCCAGCCTTTGTATCTGGTAGCTGACTAAAGAACTCGCTAATCTTACGCCATATCGCAGTTTAATCAATCCGACGGCTGATATTGAATTTTGATAACTACAGAATATTAATCACCGTATGAAGATTTAACTTGACAGCGAGTTGTAAAACTTATCAGCTACATGGCAATCCTGTCACTGTTCATATACGTCGCTGATGGGCGATGGGCTGGTTCAAATTATTTTCTCGGTTTTTGGGCCCTAGATCTTCTCTGTTTTCACTTTCCATTTTGGGAATGTTATTCGCTGCAATGTATGTATGTATGTATGTATGTAATACTATGTATTTTGTGTCACTAATTCGTTACAGTTTTTGATTGGATTGAATTACTAGAAAGAGTACATTTGTAGGTTACGTATAACATGTCATACTCTCAAAAACCTGAGAACTACCCTGAGACTGCAACATAAAAAAAATGTTGAATTTGAAATGAAGATATCTAGATGCAGCATCAGTAAGCCCTGAGGAAAAAAAATCAATATCAGCCGTAAAACTAAAAGGCTTCTTGTGATGGTTTATTCTTTAGGTGTGTTACCAGTCCCAGTGTACTCTTTGTGTGCACTGACTTGAGATGATACGCACACAGAGAGTGATCGTTTATTCCAGAAGAAAAGTCAATAAGCTCTCTCTGCTGTGCTTTCATTTTCCGATTACCTTCGCTCGTCCGTGTTGGGAATTACACAAATCTTTACCAATCGATGATCCGCTGACCCCAACCTCGCCCCAGTTTTCCCCCTTTTCTTGCTCCATTTTTCTTCACCCAAGTTCAATATTAGCAATAAAAGACGGAATGGAACATGTGTGTCCTGGTTTATTGACATTTGGTCGCCATACATAATTGATCGCTCCATCTTTTGGTGTCAAAGCCTTGGCGTGAAATAATGTGGGATTTCTTCAATCTGCTCTGTCAGCATCTTGTGCCCTTGACCTTCTCGACGTCAAATTTTAGAGGTCAGAAGAAGATGGAACTGCCGCGGCCTTAAGATGGAATTGCTGTCTTCTTCATTCTATTCCATACGACATTCCTCATGTGTGGCTTTCAAGTCATGTCCTTTGCTTATTGTACATGACCTTATGTTATATGTGACATTGTCATGTCAACTTACATTCAGGGAACAGGAAGAGAAGGGGCATTCCATCTCATGGATTGAATGGGGAGGATACTGGGGAGAAAACTTCTACACTTCCAATACTTGTATTCATTATCACGTCAATACCTTAGCCTTTTCATTCCAATAAATTACAGTAACTAAGACACAGGGAATGTTAATGTTACCTTCTTTGTATTCGATCACCCTCCCAACACAAC
The DNA here is from genome assembly GCF_035083965.1 of Branchiostoma lanceolatum. NCBI lineage: Eukaryota > Metazoa > Chordata > Leptocardii > Amphioxiformes > Branchiostomatidae > Branchiostoma > Branchiostoma lanceolatum. Next base: position 5,599,529 of record NC_089731.1, on the reverse strand, counting down.
ATATTCCTGAATGAGAAGGTTCATATTTATACCTCTTGCTAATATTAAAAGTCACCTTGACTTTTCCTGTACGATATTTTAGTAGCATAACCCGTCAGAGCTCCAAATCCATTTTTTTCAATGTTCTACACTTTTTACCAAAAATACCCAATATTCTTTCAGCTGTCCAATCGTTCATATTTTTCTGCAATGTTGAAAATTGCAGGTGACGGTATTTCGATCCCCGCCTGTGAATGTGAAATCACACTCCAATCGCTCTTAGGGAAATTGTGCACTGAACTGCAATCTAAACACCTGTCTGTATAGGCCCTGCATGTAGTTGTTCTGCAATTCCCGCCTCATGGGAATGTGTTGAGGTTTTGAAAACAGTTCTTAGAGGGGAGGAAGGTCAACTCCGGGAGGAACAAACACGAGAGAAATCCATGCTGGATAATAGGTAATTCCAAACAGCAGTGCGGGGCATGCATTCAAATTGCCTCCCCTTTCGAGATCAGTGTCTGAGAGAGATTGCAGTTGCCCCTGGAGCCTTCGGGTGAAATTGCGTTTGGACAGCCATTTTCACATGACCTTCATCTGACATTTCCTTTGATATTACACCTACGATGAAAAAAACCCACTCGACATGTGCTTTTAAAATTCTTCTACCGTCACGTCTTGTTGGGTTTTAAGACAGTGCACTGCTGTTGTTGCAGAGAACATCAAATGTCAACATTATGTACTTCCAAGTCATTTGCAATTACATAGGTATACAGCATTGACCTCTGACCTTTGATGACTGGTACATCGCGGCTCTCTGATCAGTTCTACAAATCGTTTTTGCCGATGGCACTGTTTATCAGATAATTGGGGCTGGGTTCCTTAATTTCTGTTTTCTATGTCTGATAGTTAGACAACAACCTCGGGCAAGGATTACCCGTAGATGAGCTTGATTATGCCAAATTGGATCATGAGCTCTTAACGTCTTAGTTCAGGTGTTTTCTCGCAGCGCTGCCACCACGCCCTCGAGTGATATAACGTCAGCCATCATGACATACAGTGTATGCATCACGTAGATGTAATCCTCTTTGTAGATTTTTTCTTTACTGTAACAATACAGTTATCTAATGATCCTTTTTCTACTAGACCACCCGAAACTAAGATGTCATTTTCTAAAAGATGCATTGAACAAAAATTCAAATAACCCCTAGATATTCTTATGGCTGAAAGGTATAAAGTGCATCATGTAGATGTAATCCTCTTTGTCTTGCGTCGACAATCTGTTAAGCATCCCTCGTCAGAAGATTCGACATTGCGCTCGGTGAGACCAGACCTTTGTGTTCACGCACTAGTCTGGTCGCCAGGAAAATCCCCCCAACAAGTCCGTCCCCGTGCCGGAGTGATCCGGTAATTGTTGGGTCTGGGCGGGCCGGTGTCTGCCCGGTTGTTTGTAGTGTGTTTGTGAAATGAGTCGATGCGAGCTTGTGGTGGGTGTCTATTGTTGAAAGGTCTCGTTTACAACGTTTTGATTTGTAAGCAACACCCTACCTCCAGGCAACTAAGCAATGAACATGCTAACATACCTTAAGAGAAGTTTCAAATTAACGTCTCTAATTGAATTTTCTTCTCCAACAACACCAAATTTAAGACTTATTTTGTACGTACACATATTTCACTTAGCAAAATTTCGTGATAAATCGGCAGGTCTCATTTCTGAAAAGAAGTCACTCATTCAAATTGAAAATTGGGAAATTGTTGGGAATTAAAAGTCTTAAGGTTAATTTTCCAGAATGAAATTTAAGATTTGGTACACTTTTCTCAATGTAGACAAGATATACTATGTAGACGTATATGGTGCTTTAGAATACCAAATCTACATTGTATATAGTTTCCATCAACATTTAGATCATGCATAACCCAAGGAGCTGATAGTTTACTCCGCAACTTTTTAATCAGTTTCAGAAGTTAGCCGGAAAGTTGAATTGTTTTCTATGTGTAATCCTTCCCTCATCCTCAGGGTCGAAAATGACAGCTCCATACAGATAATTACAACAAACGGCTCGCATTAACGAGTCTTTATGTCGTAAGCACATTTTTTCCTAATCCCCCATCAAAACAGCAGTTTCCGTAGTCTGGCCCACTCCCAGTTTACATCGCTGACTCCATGTCCTGACTCTGACAGTTGCAGTCGCCAGGATAATCCCCGGGATTACTGTCCTTCCCTCTGAAAAAGGGCAAAGTTTCCTGTTCAGCATTCTTTAAATAATGAAAACAGAAAATGAAGACCAGACTCTATGATTCATGGGCAGTTGAACCTGTAAAATATGCTCATAAAAATGGTTTAAGAATGTGACTAAGACGATAAGATTTGCAGATGACTGCAACATGTTTTCTCTGTATACTTCGATGTTATGGACAGTTCAAGTATGGGTCATGAAGAACATTTGTGTTGAGAATTTTGCTTAAAACTAGCACAAAATTGCACGAGAAGTTGACAGACAAAATACAGAAGGACAAACCAAGGAGGTTTAATGCTTACAATCAGTCTCTGAAATAAGTTAGTACCATGTCACAGTCTCGACATCTTATTATTTCTCAAGTCTTAATCTTAAGGTTCCCAGGACATTTGTTTGCCCAGTATGGCCTGGGTCAACGTCAAGTCCACCTCCATCTGTGTTTGTATAGGATTACGGACTCTGATTGTTTCCATGGAAACCAGCAGGTTCAGTGTCAAGTACATACAGCAGTGTTCCTGAGTCCCAAATATTTATCCTCTCTGGAAGAATTTCCTAATCCCAGAAATAGATAACACTAATCCCCTTTTCGGTCCTGTCTTTTGTCAACATAACCTTTAAAATAATCCAGCACAAAAGTTTAAAAGTTCATTCAGGCCACCCAGAGAATATACAGACAACATCACCTGGTGTTCTGAAGTCATCAAAAGATCTTATTGAAGAAACAAGAAAACTTTCCAACTATTTCAATCTATAGGTCGTTTTGCTGTTGAATTTTACGCAGGCTGTGACAAGACCAACCTCTGTAAATTGCAAGGATCTAGAACTAGAAGACAACCTTTTCCATAGGAAGACAGCTGGATTTTGCAAGACAGGTGCATGACAAGAGTGCTCTCAGTTTGTGATCATACAATGATTGCATGATGTACATGTATATTACTGGTCCCAATGATGGACAAGTACAAGTCTTAGTATTCTCTCCCGTATTCTGTTTGAAACTTGCATTTTCTTAGTCCAGTTGGTTGAAGAAAGAAGAAAACTTTCCGACTATTTCAATCTTGTCCCAACGGAACCTTGACATCGTTAAGGGAGGGCAAAAATGTTAATGAAATCTTCTTGATCGCCCTGTGCGATGAGCTAATCAATCGGCCCTTGTTAATTAGATTTGGCCTCTCTGACGAGCACCGCCATCAGACAGGCAGGTGCCTCGCCGTATTACCGGAAACATCCCGCACGACGCTTCAATACCGCCGCTACTGTGCAGGGACGTCTGATTTATTTAGCTCCAGCCCTGATCAAATCATACTAGTTAATTACATGGAAAGGTTTTTTACAAATTGGTTTCCTTTATCTGAAGTAACGCAAGTGGTAGATCTTATCAAATTCCGCTACCACCAAAACAGCCCCTTTAACGATTTTCCAGTGAACCCCCAGAAAGATTGCTTGAACCTTTCTTCAGTTTTTGGAATAAGATTGAGTAAAGGGTAATTTGAAGGAGATGGTGATCAAGGAGGCATCGGCCTTAATGGCAGAATAATTATGTTCTGTAGTCCTGGTCAAACTAAATACAATTGTGATCACAAATGTCTGGAATGACGTCCTCAAAAGCAGCGTAAAAGTAAGTTAGCGTTTTATTGTCGTTTGGATTTAGGCGGTCCAATATCCGGCCTCGTTTCGCAATCTGATTACAACGATTTTCAATATGCTGTACTTTTGTTTACGACGACTAAGAGAAAGGATGGGTAGTGTAATGAAGGAAATTGACCTTGTTATAATCTATTCATCTCAAACATTCATCAATCCATCAATTGTCCTAATACCTATTAGTTGTCCAATCTGTTTGCCTATCTGTCAATTTTGACGAGTTATCTTGTACTTCAAAGGGATAAACAAGAAGTTTCATGCCCACTAGAGGGATTTGCCAACTTTAAAGTTTTTAGGAAGCTACATTTTCAAGGTAATTTTACAGGTATTTCCAGGGTCTTGTCCAGATTTGACCTTGACTTGACAGGTGACCTTGCCATTGGTAAGTCAATATAAGGCCATATATTCATGTATGAGCTTGATTTTATGGATGACATCCTTTGAGACCCCAAATCTCAGAGGGGATTTCAAAAGTAATTCCTTGTCTTTTGATAAGATGTTTGATGACGTATGCTCATATTTCAACTGATTGATGACAGTTACGAGATATTTCTAATTTTTGGGAAGTTTCATATTGGACAACTTCTGGATTTCATCTCTTATGGTATTAGTTACTATAGCTAGTCAGGAGTACAAGAAAATTTGAAATTTTGTAGCCCTTGTATGACAGGAGGAAGAAGTCTGAACAAACTGAACAAATGCACACGTACAGTCATACAGCGTCCACAACCAAAAGTTTACGTGCCTTCCAATCCACCTAGAAACGTGGGTTACCATATTCAGGTACAATTTTACAACTTCGCTCATATCCCGGACAATTTCAAAACCCAATCGTCGTCACACGGCTCAGTAATTCTGCCGTCGTAATCCGAGCCATCTGCTTTGATTGGACGTGAAGTGCCGTGGAAATTAGATTCCCGACAAAACTCGCCTGCAGGTCCAATGGCGTAGAAAGGTATTTTATTGTCACCTCATCCAATTTGGCGCAGATGTCGTCCGAGTGCCATCACTGTCTCCGGCTGTCCTGGGGAAATAATCAGTTTTTGATTGAGTGTAATGGAAGACAACTTTCAAGGCTGTCTTCAAGCTGTATAAGACGGAAAGCAGGAATAAATCAGGCTAAAAGGAGTCGTAAAACTAATCCGCATGATTCTTGCAGGCTTTTCTGGGTCTGGTGAAATGTGCCTGATGGCTGTTGCCTATTATGGAAATGTGGGAAGACTTCAATTTCAGGAGCACTTTGCAAATCTCCGTTAACACGTTTGCTTTCAAGAGGGAGGAAGAAAATGTAATGCATGGTGTACTAGTCTGAATAGCACCCCTGTATTCATATGAGACATCTTTGAATTTTGTTCGCATTCTTTTCGAAACCTGGCTAGGGTTGAGCCTGTCAGTACAAAGTGGAGGGCTCCTTTTAATTCAATACTTTTTAACAAAGCTTGGAGTTAAATATGCAAGGCAAGTTCAATCCTACTCTTCTCAATAAGTGTGATGGGTTCTTTTACATGCAGAGGTTTGATGCCATAAGCTCCCTCCTCATCATGTATGGGGCCTGCGGCTTTATAATATCTCCATCCGATAGGACAGTGTGGATCTTTTCCAGTTGTGTCCAGGCTCGGATGAGAACCCGGCCCGCTGGCTCCTCAGAATTTGAACCAGATATGGCAAAAGGCAATGTGCAGACCTCTACACTCGGCTCTACCAGCCTCCGCGGGTCGCTGGGAAAATAGTAGAAATTGGCCCAAATGGAGTGAATAGTATGAAGGGAGTCGGCTACGGAGAGGGAATGAAACCCTCCATGGCCAAAGTCCCCCGGGAAATCTTCTCCCTATAGCCGGTGCGGTTAGTCTGGTAGAGACTGCCTCTACACCATGTGGACCTAAGTATTAGCCAAATTCATGTTATGCAGATGTAACAAATCATGCTGGGTCCGGGCGGTCATACTAGTTAGCCCTGCCTGGACATTTCCCATTGTCCAGTGGATGGAGGGCTACTTAGGAAGTACAGAATTATGGGCGTGACAATTGACCCCCTGGAGACAAAGGGGGGCAGCGATTGCCCTGTATTGTCGGCTTCCTTTGATGTTTCCTCTATAGAGAGAAAACGCATGGACCATACTGCTAAGTTACACGTCCTCTGGCCAAAACGTGCTTCCAACTACTGAAACCTTATCAAGAGAAACTGACCTAAAAAAGGCTGTATCTACTAGTATATATTGAGCAGGTTTGCAGCCAACATTTCGATATTGCTTTCAGCACGCTGTCAAGTACATACTGCCTTTTGCTGATTACTACATTTTCTGATAGTTGCTGTTTTCTACAAGGATGATTGCTAGAAAAAGACAAGGCAGTGATCGGGACACGGAGACAAAGCCTGGACACATGCATCCATTTCAGAAAAAAAAAAACCAGTTGACATAGTCTAGTAATCCCTATCACCAAACCCTTATGAAGGCTGGTGAGGGCTTTCAGTTTTTTGTCAATATCAAAGGATAGGGACTTGCTAGATTTTGAAAGATGAATGTTAGCTGTGGATGGACAGGTACCAAGGACAGTGACAGCCCTATCATGTTCCAACACCCCACACGTTAGGGTTAGGGAGTGTCATAACATCAGAACATGGGGGTGTTGGAAGATAGGGGTGTCTGAACATAGGGCTGTCTGAAAAAAACATGGTGTAACCACCAAGGACAGGCCTGGGGGGTGACGTGACTGAGGAAACATGCAGTATATCAGCCTGGTAACAATGAATGGAAGCCCAGCATCTGTTCTCCTCTTATTTCACCAGCACAGGCCTTTGTCATGGAAAGGAGATATCCCTCTATTGTTAGTGATCTCAGGGATGTGTCTTTAGGGTCAGAAAGCAGGAGTTCTTCTTAGGTCCATCGGGAAAAGAAAACTGTAAAAACGGTTGACAGTCATGTTTTTGTAAATGTTGTATTAAGGTTCAAAAGAAGATTTACTCGCCTACTGTATTTTACAATGATGTTTTGATATAGAACAGTGATAAGTCCACACTTATACTTATACACAGTGTACTTTCGTCTTCTAGACCTTCTTTGTTTAAACTAGCATCTTCCTATTTGTCTTCTCTGGAACATCTCTAACAATGCACAGATGTTTTACTGTCCTTAGTTTTCCTTGGGGATGATAGTAACAGGTGGTTGGGATGAGAAGAAGATGAACACCCCACAGTGGGGGGAATACACACTTCTTTCATAGTGGATATACTTCAGTGGAGGAATACACACTGAGGAAAAGAACTAAAGGACCAGTGGACCTTGTTGAAAGCTATCCTCTTGGGGATTCTAGAGGTGAAAAGGGTTTTACTGACTAATCACCATTTTTAAAGGCAGTTTATCATCACTAATGAACTGTCTTGCTATGTGAAATTTACATCAAGGCCATACTTTGTAACTTTGTAGCTAGGGGAATTCAGTCTTGTTCAAGAGTGTTCAGTGGTGTAGTTATTAGCATCCCACTTTTGAATCACAAGGTCATGCATTTGAACATCAGTCTTCCTGTTAGCAACTAAGCAAGGCTACATTCTTCTTGTTACTGTCGTCCTTTGTTTGTGACATTTTGAAGCCCACAGTTTGAGTACGTTTAGGAATCAACATTGCTGCCCTTCTTTGAAGAGGAGGTAAGGCCTCGATACACATTACTCAGTCTGTCTTTGCTTGCAATGTTTGGCCTTAAGCCTTCTGAAGAATCTCTTATGAAATTGTCAGTGTATTGTCAGTCAAGACTTTGTGACTATTCTTTCTGACTCGTCTTAGCATTGATGTAAGAAAGAGTGCTGATCAAGGAAATATATACATGGATATAAGGCAGTGTTCTCGCCAGCGCCCGTCCTCCCGTCATTTGACGGGTTTTTGTCGCTCATGACGGACAAAATTTTTGCCCAACCCGTCATTTTTAATGGACAAAAATAGGTGTGTAAAGATATTTAGACAGAGTTTAGAATTTTGCAAAAACTCCAGAGGATCACCGGAAAATCGCGACGAGGGCGATCTAGATCATTTCTAATGCCCGCCGGCGACAACCCCAGCCACACAAAGAGCGCCGTGGTGGATACTAGTATTTGTCGGCCGCCGAAAACTCGGCGTCATGCGCCGCCATCCCCACAGTTTTGGCTGGTCGCATCGGGCTGACGTTTATTTCTGTTTTGTCCCTCTCGGTTCACCGTCAGTTATTGTTATCAAAGAAGCCTAAAAATTCAGAAATATTCCTATACCTATCAGGCATTCTGTAATCTGTAAAACATTATTAAAGTTTCAAGCCGCGGCGGCTGAGTTGAATGCGCTTTCTTCCCGTAAGAAATGGTAAACAGGCGTCAGATATTCTATTTCACCAATCACAGTGCGTCGTCTCCGTCGCGTCAAGAAATACCGACCAATGACATGCGAGTCTCGCTACTTGCGTGATTTCAGCTAAGCGTGAATTTGCGAGATGTTAGAGGAATGGCGGGGATCGCAAGGATCGCACGACAAAGCGGCTGTTTGAAGGCTTGAATCGACAACTTTTGAAGACATTCGGTGCAGTTACCGGAGAAATTAACCGTGGAAAACATGGGAGAAAAAAAATGGACGTCTTTATGGCGTTCTTTCTCAAAGTAGGGTGTCAAATTTCTCATTATGTTCAATAAATACAGGGAGCATACGGGACAAGTGTTGAAAAATTTTAATTTTGCCGACTTATTCTGTGTGTATTTTTTGTAGGACGTAGATACGTAATAAAGTTTTGTTGTGCTTGATTTTCTTTTCTTTGCCGATTGTATACAACATAGAAATATAGCTTGTGTGTGAACATTCGATCTTACCGCGATGATCGACGGCACGCCTCCCCCCAAAATTAAGCCTGAAACCCTTGTGTAATTTTTCACCGAAAGAGATGTCATTAAACTAAGCTTATTCTACCAAGAAATTTGCCCCTCAAAATGCAGGAAATAGCGTTTCAGAGGGTCTAGATTCCAAAATTTTCCGGGGGAGAATACCCCCGGACCCCCCTAGGATGGTCACGCCTCCGGCGCGACGCCTCGCGCCTTCGGCGCTCGATATGTTCTTCCCGAAAGGAAAATTGAAATGACGGGTAAAAATTTCAGGCTGGCGAGAACACTGGTATAAGGGTTATTCCAAGAATTCCCAAGCACAAGCAATGTGGTGGTTCCAGTTGCTTTCTCTTCCAAATCCTTTCAGTCCCTTTCATGCCCAGGAAACTGGAAGCAGAAGAAAGAATGAAATATCAGCTTCCTGCCAACTGGACATCCCACGTGCTTGTATCCATCACAACATGCTCTTTTCGCTCGAGCGCGGTGTGTTTTTTGAAGTGCAAACAATGCCAAACGTCCTTTCTCTTCCGTGGCTAACTCCTGGGTCAGCACCACGCCCACGTACCCGGCAGTGAAAGGCCCTCCCGCTCCGCCGATTTGCACGGTTTTTACCCCCGCCAAAGAGACAGTATTACTCCCTGATAAAAGATCGTAGGAGCCAAAAAATCGAGCAAAAGATCAAAGAGAGCGCGGAGGGTTGTTAGGGAGATCGTCAGGGTCTGCGTGTCAGTTAGGAAAGATGGAGTATTCCCCGGTCCTAAGAGGGTTAATGGGAGCATGATGGATGGACAAAGGCACTTGTTAGCAAAAGGCAATGAAAACATTTATCTGAAAGGAAGATTTGGGAACAAGCAGATGCAGTGGGAAAGATCAGTGGGTACATGCACAGTTGTTGGAAATATGTGCCACTTGGGCATCTGGTTGCATTTTGTAGGCAATACCAAATTAGTTTCTTGGTTACAGTTGAAACATTTCACAGCTATTATTGTCGAAAATGTAGATGCATATACAACTCGGCAAAGTTTGTTCTCACAAAGATATAGGAGGAACCTGTTTTTCAAAGTGGCTTCGTTTTTAGCTAAAAGTCTGAATTATCTTAATCTTTATTGGTTCGATTACATTAGTTATCAAAAGGCCATGCCAATCTATTTCCTTGCTTCTTGACATTGCAAAGTAAGAGTTGGCATTGAATAATGAAACTTAAAGTAGGTCGAACTTAAAGCATACAGATGCTTGAAACAAAGTCTCTTGCTATATTTGATCACAAAAAACGGGGCTGTGAGGAAAACTTGGATCTGACTATGATATTCAATATTCACTACCTGAAACTTTATGTATCAAAGTACATACTTTCCCCTTAGTCTCTAGCTGTCTTCATTTTGATCTTCCAGTTACGAAATTTCTTTTGATCCAAGAACCAACAAATTCAGATAGTGTGGCCTTCCATACTGCCATTATCCTGGATAACTAGAGGCCAACAACCACTGGAGTTCACCTGAGAACAGTGGCAGATGTTTGTATGACCTTATGACCCCTGATACCTGATACAGCTCCATGTAGCATACCACCAACTTCCTCCTCTTTATTAGGTGCCAATCTGAATGTTTTGTACACACTGAGTTGGCGAAATTCAACTTCTCAATGAGTCATACTGGCTGTTGTACCTCATTGTGAGACTTTAGCAACTGTGACGATTTGAAGGTGTAGAAAACAGTATGAATATGCAATGAGTAATGCTATTATGCTTACTGTCAGGATTTGTAATTGTCTAAAACATGCCTGAAAGTACTTTAAACAATTCCTGAAGAAAAACCATGTTTTGGCTGAAAATGAACAATGAAAGTATCCTGACATATTTGTTATTGGTTTTACAGTACAGATATATGAGTCATGGGAACATGGAAACTCTCACAGTCAACACTTTTTTGGTTACATGTGTGACTTCTAACTGAGTAAGATTTGCATGTATACATGTTGGCCATGCATATCTAAGGCAAAAACAAAGCAGTTGACTGGTCGATTGATTTCTCTTTAGTAAGTTCTCTTCAGAGGGCATCTGATATTCTAGAAGAAAACAAAAAAATCAAGTTCATTTTTCCTATTAAGATTTTTTTCTGTAATCCTCTTAGTTCCATTTTTGAATACCAAAATATAGGTTATCTTATTGCAGGTCTATAGAAATAAATCCCGGCTTGTATAGGTCAAGTTTTTTTCCCTTTTTTTCATAATAATGCCTGACGTAATGTGTCATTTATGGAAAGCGGTATGACTGAAAATTAAGTTAGTCCCAGTTTTCTTGTATTGGAATTTGGATGAGAAGTTAAAGCTCTAATCACAGGAATGGAAGTCACCAAATTAGTGATTCTGTGAGCGTCAGGGGGCTGGGGTGGCCTTGAGTTGTTGATTGGATGAGGTTATTGCCCATTCCAGCCGAAATGGAGCAATCCTGGCCGATCTGTCAAAATTAAGACAGGGAAATGGTTCCACCCCTCATCTTGTCAGGAGCGGCCGGGGATCTCGGGTTGAGCTCGTTCTCAGATCAAAGAGCTCGTATGTAAAGGTATTAAGGCTTAATTGTAAGGCATTGGGGGGCTGGTTCAAGTTTTTACCGGTTTCTGGGTTTCTGCATCTGACATATTCAAACAGACAGAAAAAATAAAACAACTTTTACCTGACTAAAAGTATTTAGTGTTTGACTTTAACTCATTGCGAGGTTGCATCAAGTTTTACCTGTTCCATGATATCAAAGTGTTTTTAACATTTGGAAACAAATATTAATGGACAGGAAAGAAATTGAACACTTATTTGTGCAATGGTATTGCACAGGATGGACCCAGATGGAAAGAAAAAGTAATGGTCTAATGCCTCACCAGGGACGAAGAGTAAGTAAGCAAATAATTTATTTTAAGGTATTAAAGGTCAATTGATAAGTCATTGAAGAATTATCTTTTTTTGCTCATATGTATTTTCAGGTGCCAAAAACAAAGAAAAAGGGGTTGTGTGTCAACATTTTCAAATGCAAAACATGTAGGGCTTTATCAAGGACTGTATTGATCTGTTTTGGGTCCTCCGTCTAACATTTTGAATGTAAAGAAAAATACTGGTAGCGATTGTAGTCACTGCGATTTACCACCATTTTACATAAGCCTTTGAAGCAGCCAAACTAAAGGTCGACAATCACTCACTCTCAAATAATACCAGCAAAGGAGTTTGTTAGCGTTATTTTGTGGAAAATTACGTCCCTGCCTTCCCACTCAGGAACCCTTTCGACCTTAATTATTCCTCCAAGTGGTCAATTTACGACCCTGCCCGCCCGGCGCTATGCATACTGCATGAGACGCCCGAGTTTGATTATTGGTGTTGAGGGCCGACCCCACTTAACATATTGATTAGCCAGCGCAATTATCAGCACAGGGGTTATCATTGGAAACTGTTAAGGGTGGCAAAAATGGGGCAGCACTATTTGGAGGGCAGATGATCGTGAGATAAGTGTGCTAAAGAGACTGGTATAAAGTGGCTGTAATAACCGAAGGAGTAGAGGCCGCAGTTCTTCCAACATTAGGGGTTCTTGTAGGTTCCTTTTGCCTGGATTTGGATAAACAAAACAATACTGTATATTTATTTTAAGACATAAGTTTTGAATTTGAATTTCATGGAGTTCACTGTATATTTGAGTTGGCTGATGAAATGGTAGAAGTAACACAATGGAAGGTAGAAAATGTTAAACTTACAAATACAACCTTAAGTTACAAATGACCACCTCTACACAAGGACCACCAGACCAATGTGACCACCTTGAGGTGGTCTTTAATAATTTTTCCCATTGACACAAGCATTAAGAATCCCATCTATAATCGACTATTACTTCCCACGTAGACCCAATTTTTTTAGTTCCCTTCATGAGTGGTCTTAGGCATTTTGATTTTTGACTGCACCATGAAAATGTCAAAATCCAAATTACTCAGCCAGGAGCAGATATGAATCATGCTATGGCATTTTTAGAAAATTAGCCTGGTGAAAATTTGAGTGATTATCCCACTGTGTCCAAATTAAGCCCCCACAAATCATCGTCACCCATGATGACAGCAGGCTGTGGTCCCTCCTGATGGGTGTTGAAGTGTCTCTTCTTCAGCCCCCATGGGTGATGATGGGGAAATGATTAGCCTGATGATCACCACTGACCACAGGGGAGGAGGGAATGAACCAGATAGTGTCCTCTAGATTCCTTTGGTGGTTGAAAAATAATAGTACAGATTGTCCAGGTAGAATTTGTCAATAAAGTTAGCTTTGGTGGACAGTTGAATTTTGTAGACTAAGAGTAGACTGGGCAGCAATGTAAGACAACACAATCGTAGATATGCCCTATTCATGTAATGTTCTTTCAATGAATTGTTATGTACACACATGTAGTTTGGAACAAATGTCAGGGTGGGATATGCATAGCTATTCTTATGACAAGCACAGAGCTCCAAAGGCTTATGTGCAACCTGCAATGTTTGACTCGAAATAGAATTTGATTTGCATGTAAAAGTTCTTAAAACTTTTTGCAACTGCAACAAAAAAATCCAAGGCCCAGGACTTGAATGATAATTTGGTTCAATCACGTTCATAATCGTACTCTCTGAAAAACGACTGTGTGTGTGGAACCTTCCTCTTTGGCAAAGATAACAAAAGCAACATAGATAAGTACACAGGAGCAGTGTTCTCGCCAGCCTGAAATTTTTACCCGTCATTTCAATTTTGCTTCGGGGAACAACATATCGAGCGCCGAAGGCGCGAGGCGTCGCGCCGGAGGCGTGACCATTCTAGGGGGGTCCGGGGGTATTCTCCCCCGGAAAATTTTGAGATCTAGACCCTCTGAAACGCTGTTTCCTGCATTTTGAGGGGCAAATTTCCTGGTAGAATAAGCTTAGTTTAATGACATCTCTTTCGGTGAAAAATTACACAAGGGTTTCAGGCTCAATTTTTTGGGGAGGCGTGCCGTCATCGCGGAAATATCAAATGTTCACAACTTCACGCACAAGCTACACCTCTATGTTGTAAACAATCGGCAAAGAAAATAAAATTTAGCACAACAAAACTTTATTACTTATCAGCTACGTCCTACAAAAAATACACACAGAATAAGTCGGCAAAAATAAAACACAACTTTTCAACACTTGTTCCGTATGCGCCCTGTAATTATCGAACATAATGAGGAATTTGACACCCTACTTTGAGAAAAAACGCAATAAAGACGTCCATTTTTTGTACCATGTTTTCCACGGTTAATTTCTCCGGTAACTGCACTGAATGTGTTCAAAAATTGTCGATTCAAGCCTTCCAACAGCCGCTTCGTCGTGCGATCCTTGGCGATTCCCTCCGATTCCCGCCATTCCCCTAACATCTCGCAAATTCACGCTTAGCTGAAATCTCGCAAGTAGCGAAATTCGCATGTCATTGGTCGTTTTTTCTTGACGCGACGGAGACGTGCGCTGTGATTGGTGGATTACAATTAGATTACAATATCTGACGCCTGTTTACCATTTCTTGCGGGAAGAAAGCATGTAGTACTCAGCCGCCGCGGCTTGAACTTTAATACTGTTTACAAAGATTACAGAAAGCCTGATTACTATAGGAGTATTTCTGAATTTTAAGGCTTCTTTGATGACAATAACTGACGGTGAACCGAGAGGGACAAAACAGAAATAAACGTCAGCCTGATGCGACCGGCCAAAACTGTAATGGGGAGGGTGGCGCATGAGGCCGAGTTTTCGACGGCAACCAAATATTACTAGCAACCACCACGGCGCTCTCTGTGTGTTGCTGGGGTTGTCGCCGGCGGGCATTAGATATGATCAAGATTTCCCTCGTCACGAACTTCCTCTGATCCTCTGGAGTTTGTGAAAATTCTAAGCTCTGTCTAAATATCTTCACACACCGATTTTTGTCCATTAAAAATGACGGGTTGGGCAAAAATTTTGTCCGTCACGAGCGACAAAAACCCGTCAAATGACGGGAGGACGGGCGCTGGCGAGAACACTGCACAGGAGTAGACAGATGATTTGGTACAACATGGACAAGATAAGTATTAAAACCAAGTATTAGTAAGAGAAGAAATTATTTTAAGAAAATGACAAAAGGAATTCTTTTCTCACATCTGGAGTACTTCATTAATTACATGTAAGTTAATGAGGTCACCTTATCAGCAAGGCAGACAGGAAGAGCTGTAACCAGCCATGAAGTTAATTCATCATTTCTGGTATCTTATCACATCTCAGCAGTTTTGTCCAGACTCCAGATAAGCTAACAGCACAGACTGGAACCTTACATGCAGGCTAACTAACAAGTTAGGGAAGGGATGAGGGGATGAAAGGATGGGAGAATGAAAGTGCCAAGAATGTGTGCTGAGAGGTGCATGTTGTATTGAAAGAAAACTTATGCAGGCTAACTAACAGGTCTGGTAAGGGATGGGGGAAGGAAAGGATGTGAGAATGAAAGTGCTTAGAATTTATGCTGGGAGGGTGCACATTTTATTTTGATTAAGAGGAAGGAGACTGGAAAAGTACAAAGGGAATGGAAAATACTTAATTTCTTGACTCGAAAAAAATGAATTTTTACCATCGTTTTAAAGCTTTGCTTGGTAACATTACATGTAGTCAACATTCTCATAAGTCATTTGAAATCTTTTCTGGCAAGTTTATGGACCATTGGGTAACAAACTTCCTATGATTGCAAATTGCTCTTTAACCCAAATGTTCAACAATAAATCTTTATACTCTCAAATTAGACCTATCAGAGCCCACTTCTTCTAGCAGTCCATCTTGAAGGAAAAAACTCAATATCTCTATTAAGGGTAAAACCTCCATACGGACAAATTGACCTGATTGGCGAAAATCCATATTGAGGTACAAGGTGGAAGTCTTCCTGACCTAAGACGTTCTTGAGGGCATCCTTGCGTTTGTTCCTTTGGAGGGGTTCTTATCTGTGATTTCTCCTTGATCCATTTTTTCCCACATGTCCTAAGTGGTGACAGAAATGTCTTCAAGACAAAGTGCAGTATGATAAGAGGTTGTTCCAGTGTCTTATCTTGATAAGATGTTAGAGAGGCTGAATAAGAAGTCTGTAGGGAGAAGGGAGTTGCAGTCTGTTTCTTCTTATCTGTCTTAGATAAAATCTTATATCAACTGCCTACTATTTATCCTTAAGATAACTAAGCATAAATGTTTATGAATCTAAGATTTTTATATTTAGATCAATTTGTTTTCATTTGATATCTCAATAATTCATTCTATGCAGATCTAAATGTATTAAGTATTATTTCATCCAACTTGAATTTTAATTGTGGGATAGAGAATTGATATATCTCTGTAGTCATTTAGATACTGCTGTGAATGTAGATGCTGAAAATGTATTAGTTTTTTAGCTTTTTTACCATGCAGAAAAACCTTCCATCACAACAGAACATGCAAAACTTTCAAAAGTTATAAGCAAACCTTCCTTTTTTGTCCAATAGCAGAAGAGATTATTTAAAATTTTGAAAACAAGATAGTTTCCCTATACGTGTGTTAGACAAACATTTTGTGGACCTGTTTCACAGTAAGTATTATAGCTTTCAACAAGGCCAGATGTAGTAGATGTAGATATGAGGTAAACCTTCCCAGAACACAGTATCACTTTCTCCACACTTTGTCACTGACAGTTTTTAGTCCAGCCATTTCCCCTGGTACTGCATGTGGAACCAATGACTGTAAATCTTGAAATGTTCCTGGTGGTTTTGGATTTTTTATTTTTGTTTGTTTGTACTGCATACCTAGTAAATCGCCTCATGTAACACGCTACATGTATAGGTTTGTATTGAAGAGTACAAGCTGCATTGCCTGCATATTCTGGACAAATTTATTTGATCAACCCCCACCTACAAGATCACTTGCTTAGTTTTCGTGGTGATCCTCTCCACCATGAATTCTTGGCACTCTCCTTTTTCTCCCATAACTCCTTTAGCCTGGAATCCAAACCTCTCTGCAGAGAGGAGACTCAGGAGCTATAATAGGTTTGGATTCCAGGCTATAACTCCTTTACCCACCTATCTCTTTTTACCTCCTACAGTGAAATAAAATCACAGAAAAAGTAAGTGAATTTACAGTGGATATTTGTGGAGCCAGCTCTGGCATTTCAGACTGACAACTTCTCAAACCTGACAAACTGCAGTGCCCAGAAAACCCCTCTGGATTCCTGTGTGGTCTAACTTTAGGAAATAGCTCCACCGCAAGTGAACAGCAGACAGGCCATGTTATACATTTGGGAAAAGCAGATTTAGTCAATGAAAATATTTTGATACTCAATAATACTTGTGTGAAACCACCCTGTATGTTATAATGCCTCAGGCACAGAAGGAGATACCTGATGTAATTACGAAAGTCCGGAAGGAATGTTGCAGCTGTTTGGAAACACTTTCCTTCAGGAATCAACATACAATGTTTTTCTGACCTTCCCATATGAGAGCTGTAACTTAAGATACTACTCAATCCCTCTTGCCCTAAGGATATTTCCAAGAATTGCTACCCCACTCCACACGAAGGTTTCTGCCACTTTTGTAACTTCAAGTGCAAATAATTAAGAATAGAAATAAGACAAATGTAGCTCCTGCTTTAAATCATATCCAGTAATTTTTTGTACTATGCCATTTTAGATATCTCCCTTTATTTCACACCTTGCATTTCACAAAAAAGCCCAACACATTTCTGATGAATATGACAACTTTATTTGAAAATGTTGTAAAGCTATGAAACCTAGTCAAGTTTAAAGGGGACAGTGAAGGGGTTTTCCACCCCCTTTCTTTCATGATAAGCATTTTGCTTGGTTCTCCTGCACCATGTATATATACACTACAGCTTGTAGGGGAGGCCCTCTTCTGAAACCCTTAATCAATACAATGCCTTAAACCTACAGTGTAACCTATACCCTTTTATTAGAGGAATCCTCAATCACCCCTTACATATCCTCCTCGGGGTGTGGCTGCCGTTTTTGCACATAACAAACACCCATAACCGCTGCTCACCACCGCTCAATATCATCAAGTCCCTGGGACACAATGAAGCATTCCCCCACAGATAATGTGTCCGTTTGACGAGTGTCTTCGTCACGCTTGGAGGAACTGATATTGCTTTATGTGTGTAGAATCCTTATTTCTGCGGTACCTCACCTCCTCTGTTGGGACCTTGATGTACAAAATCAATGTAAAGCATGGCAAAAAGACATGAAGGAAAAAGGTGCTACAGCAAACTGATGTCTCGTGTACAAACATACGTCTATAGGTGATGCATAGTTTGTCGTGTGCTTTGTAGTCTCTAGAGGATGGAGTTTTGAAAGCCTTGTGTTATTAAAGGGCAGTTGTGCCGGAGCTATAATGTGTGGACTGCCTGCGCTGTTCGTGATACCGCACAAGTTGTGAGGAAATCCCTTGTAGAGCTGTCGTTGTGAAAAATCGTAGGTGCGTTGTTGTATTGCTGTGAATGTTGAGGTATTGCTCACATACACATGTCAAGGGTACTCTACTAAAGGGAAAATAGAGGGAGGGAAAGGCTGCACCAATATATTTCCTTGGTCCTCAGAAATATATCAAGTCAGAGCACAACTACATCAAAACACTAGGCTTGATGGAAAACTTGAGTTCTAATTACATACGCTGTAAACATTTCAATTAAGGTACAAATTAAAGAAAAGAAAGTCCCGGAATCAAACACTGCCCTCACAGTTCAAGCTGAAAAACAAAAAAAATTAGATCTCTGCTTTCCCATTAAAGGTAAAAGTAATCCCGTAGCCTTGCCTTTTTGAGGCCGTAGGGGCAGTGAGTTGTTATCCATTGTGTCTAGGGCATGGTATTGGAAGGCGGAGCCCACCCCTCTGCCTCCACCCTTCCATCCTTCTATCTCCCCAACCTAAGTCAGGTACCCATTTTTACACCTGGGTAGAGTGAGGAAAGCCGTGATATGTACCTTTCCCAAGGTCAACATCAGTGGCATGTCAGGGAATTCGGACCCAGGACCTTAGGGTCAAACATGGCACGGCATTCCCATGTTGAAATGCCATATTGATGCGGAATAATTTCAATCTCCCACACGCCTTACTGTGCTGTGACTCAGTACGTGTGTAGGGTTGAGACACCTGGCGCACAAACACTGCCATTTCCCACCTGTTATCATTAACCTTTAAGGACAGAAACAGGCCAACTCTGCGGTCCGTTCATTTACTGTTAAATGAGACCCCGTATGACCAAGTGTCGGGGAGGGAATTGCGTGGTAGAGTAATTGTGAGCGGTGGTGAGTCATAACGCGGTCTGTTGGCATTGATTCCTGCAGTGTTCCTGCAATCAAGTCTGATGGGGAGGAACTAATGCGGTTCAGCAACTCTCCATTAAAATTAAGTGTACTTTTTGGTGGTTTTGTCCTAGATTTCTAAATGTACACGACTGTGCTCAGTACTTACTGGTACTTGAGTGGGTTTATGCCTGGCCCCCTATGGTGACCTTATGAGTAGCGAACAGTTTTCTTGGTGGCTGGGGGTCAGTTTTGTGATCCCTTGCATGTTCTTCTATGGCCAAGCTCAATTCATACACCGTCACCTACATGTACTGGGTTTAACATGCAAGCAATCAGAAAACATCTACTTACAAAACAGCGGCAAAAGCCGCTGGTAGGAAAATGCCAGCCACCAAATCATCCCCCAAAAGCCATGGAAGACAGCCAGCTACATGTAGTGATGTACCCAGAAGTTCTGCGCAGGAGGCTAGGTGATGGTTATACGCTTTTGTAGGATATATCCCAGAAATGTCTCTTGTCATATGCAAGTTCTTTCATCGTAAAGTCAGTTCTCTCTACTTCCTTTTTGCAACCATCATCAAGACCCTTTCAGTCTTACAGTTTAAGTACTGAGAAGAGTAACTGAATATGATATAAGTTACTGAATATGAAAACTGAATACAGTACTCAATAGAATATATACAGACAGTGTACATGTACATGTATATGTAAGGGCTTTCCATGGGCCATTGATGTCAAACAGCTAATATCCAAGGAAGACAACTCAATACTTGCAGACGTTCTAAGAATTTCAATGAAGGTGTTTCAGCCTCCTTCCTGCTCCTTAAGATTATGGTCATGTTTCTGAGTGAAGACTTCCCAATGATCTGGCGTCTTTGCTCGGCGTACTGTGAGGACTTGTCATTTCCTTGTCGAGACACGATCGCTGCACGATCGATTACCTGGCAGACGAAGTAATTGTTGGTTCACGTGAAAACGCAGAGGGCATTCAAGAATGGTCTGGGAGGAATGATGACAGATGACACATGAAGTTTTGTCCTTTTGACTTGTACTTTCTTTAGCTGCTGTTTGAATGATTATTGTCTTACTTACTGGGAGGGATGATGATAAATGAGATGAATTCAGTCCAGTTTTATCCTTTTGTCTTGTGTTTTCTTCAGCTGCATGATTCTTGTCTTACTTACTGGGAGGATTGATTGCAAATGGAAGACTTAGTTGTTTTTTTAGTCTAGTTTTGTCCACTTGACTTGTGTTTTCTTTTCACAAGCAACTATGGCAGGAAGTAATAGAAATCCTCCTTTTTGATAGGATTGACTTACTGGTACTCTGCAGTTCAGTAGAAAGCTGATAGGGGGCCTAGAATTTAAGTAAGTACATGTACATTGAGTACCTCATCCTTATGCCAAGGGCAATACTATGACCATGAAATTATTAATTGGTTTCATAATCTTTTGAGTTGTCATCTTTACAAAACAACAAACTAAGAGATTAAGACCCACCAACTAACCAGCCAACCAACAACAAACAAACAAACAATCACTCAAACTAACACTGGTGCAGAGGAAATAAAATCCTCTTTTAGAAAATAAGGAATCAAAATGGAACTCAAAATGGTACTCAAACATAATATACAGTGTTCCTGATAATAGACACAAGACACAATGGCAACAAGCATTCAGGCTTAACTTTAAAATCAAGTCTCCAATCCTAGGATTTAAGTTAATGTGGCATCAAGTTTCAGTAGGGGTTCAGAGTGGCACACTTTGGAAAGCTGAGACAATTTTTCCTTGTCACCCTGCTTTTGTCATCGCATACATTACCCACGACACGCTAAGTGCCACATGCCTCCGTTACCACACCTGCTGTCAACTTCATAAAACAATATGAATCGCTTTCCGACCGGACCACATCTTCTCATATTGATTTCTATTCCCCTCAAATTGTGTGAGATCCCACATAATCATATTCATAGATCCTCTCGCATCAGTCCAATGATCATAATGATAAAGCCAGGTGATTATTGTACATCCGACGGCCACGCTCTAGATAGCATTACTGCCGCTTGATTTTTTGCTTCGCCTTTTTTGCGGCAGCTTGAGTCTGATTTGATAGGTTGTATGGGGGGAAAATGCATGTCTGTCATCTCCGCTGGAATGAAGCGAAGAGTCATTCTCATTGGATATTGATTTAGTGATCAGAGAAGGGGTTGGCAGATGATAATGAACAGCACGAATCTTGATGTCTGTCCACCGGGAAAGGATTGAATTTGGGGCGAAATTATCAGAAATTTTGAAGAACGTTTTAAAGACTTTTTGCAATGCATTTCTTTTTTCAAGATATTTGAAAAACACTTCTCGATGTTTTCATGTTTATCTTCTGTGGTTGAAAAAAAAGTGCTTTTTAATTTTTTTTCTGAAAACTCTTCATAAACTCAGGGTAGGGTTGAGTTGACTTGATTTTCTTCTTAATTGGGAAGGTATAGACTAGTAGTGCTATTTTTCAAACTGCTGGAACTTAGATAAGCTAGAAAGAAATATAGATCTGTAAAATTTAAATGATATATCAGTATTTTTTGGTGTAGAAAGAATGAAAAAAATGACTCAAAGTTTTCTGGTTCCAAAACTTTTTCACAATCCTGCATAGGGTTGAGTCAACACAATTTTCCTGCCCATTACCAATAATTGTGAACCTGTGCATTCATCATATCATTGGGTATTGATCTTGTCGTATAATAAGTGCGGAATATTCCCACGGTTAGTATAATGAAGGAAACTCACTCGTCAGCAGCCTGTATTGCTTAACAAGTGGCGTTATTTCCCAAGAGTGAGACTTACTTGTTTTCTTGAGTGTTTTGAAGATTCGAACATGATTAAGACAGACAAGTCTGTCTGTGCTGACAAAAGCAGGATGACAGGTCGAAAATGACGTGTGGATAAAAGTACACGGCACTGATTAGCATGTCATGCCATGGGACACTCTCCCCTTACCAAAAGGTGCATATGGTTTGATGAGGCATCGATTTTCTAATTACTGGAGAGGAAATCAATCGATTTTCATCTTGGCGTACATTTGGGAGGGTGCTAACTGTTGCAGGCTGTAGGGAGGGATGCTGTGTTGCCAGTCCCGGGAGGATAGTTGGAGGCAATGGTCTGTACCCTCGATGCAGCTGCTGCCTTTGTGCAGACTAAGAAGATGTATGGTGGCCAGAAGTTGCTTGTTAAGCTCGAGGCATTCGATTTATTAGACTTTGTTAATGCCCTTTTGGCACAGAGGAGCATTTCAAGGTGCTGCGTTGATAGTAGCTGACTGAAAAAAGGTGCATTCTTCAAATTGGTTGTTCCGCATACAGTTGGCAGTCTTCAATGAATCATATACATTAAGTTTATGTCTTCAACCTAGAACCTTCTATTGCATGGATTTCAATCTACAATGGTTAGACAGAGAGAAATCTATATCCAGTTTTCGTCATAAAATGATGTCACTGAAAAGTAGTGAAGTGATGACTCTATCTAATAAAAACAAAGGTTTTGTACGTGAAAAATATCTGACTGAAATGTTTGAGCTGCCTTGCTATAGCTGCTGGAAATGAACCTTTTCATCAGAAGTCATCAGGTACATGTATGTCATTCATCACATGTAGAACTGATCTTCAATCAAAAAGTGTACTGGGTATAGATTATTATGAAATTTCAGGATATACCTGTAAGGTGCTGATATTCCTATGACACACAAGATTATGCTATCACATTGATATCTGTACCTGTCCTCCCTAGCATAACTCTATCCAATAAGCAGTGAATCCTCACAGCACCCTTTGTCGCCCAGGAATTACGTGACGCACATCACACACTTCATCGAGGGTGCTTTTATTTCGGTTGTATGGAGCGAAATTACCACCAAGCGTCATTGTAGTCCTGTACATGTAGATCAAAGGGCCACCGTAAGAATACACACTAACTAGATGTTTTGTCCAACTCCAAAAAGATGTGCTTAAAATCTCTTCTTTAACTGTTGTAACGTCACCTTTGTTCCTTCGTTGCGTCATAGCGCTCGCAAAAGTCCCTCATTTCCGTAGATGATTTGTTTGATCTCTGATGAGCACTGTGCTCTTCATTTGTCCTCCTACGTCAGAGCTGTCAGGACAAAAGAAAGGTATCTTTTGTTGGCAGGTTATGAAATGAAGATGCTTTGGGAGTCCTTTCATTTCCACGTGGCAGGTGATCCTTTGATCTTCGTGCAATTATGCAGCCTTAGCACAGCTTCGTGATACACTCACAGCTTCACTCACTATCTGGTTCATACTTTATTGTTCCCCATCTTATACAAGGGTTAGACAAACTCGTAATTCAGATGTCGAGGCTCTTAGATTTTTAGGAAAAAGTGTTAACGATTAAAACTTTAATATCCTAACCGTTAATGTAAGATGCACAATTACTGATCATGATTTCAGTAAAAGATACTTTGCCTCTTTTGCAGTGGTAGTACAATGTATTACGTTATTGTATTAGTAAAAGTAAATTTTAAGGTAATATAAAACAGTCATCCAATGTTGAAGTGAAGTATGACGCTTTTTCTATTAGCTACCTAGCAGAGGTTTAATGCATAAAGGCTTTCCAATAACCAGCTCTGTTGGGTTTAAGTTCTTTCCAAGGAGAAAATGTCAAACAAAATGTCATTCTTTACAGATAAGTAGTACACGTATTACACATTACGCTTCAATCAGAATTGCATGTATTTGTGGTGCAAGTTTATATATCTTTGTTTTTATCTTTCAGTGAACTCATACATAGAAATACACGAAAATGTTGAAAATAAAGGAATTGAATTTGAACCTCGTCAGCATATCATCAATAAGTGAACCACGAAATGAATATAAGCCCTGCGTAAATCATATGATATTGGGATGAAAAGTCATCATTCAGTTGGTGAGATGATTTTGCCGAGTAGGTCTATTGATTGTTAATGGACATGTGTGAACCCATGACTCACTTCAACAGATGGTAGCCTGCGGCACAGTGACCCTCTGCAGTTTATAATCTATAGATTAATACACCTTTTAATTATGACTACAGAACTGCAGTTGGGTCGGATCAATTTTCCTCATTTTGCCAGACGAATGCATTGTTAATTTCTGGGAAATGGAGAAAATGAGTAATCATGCTTTTGTGGGTGGTAACCTTTAGAGGCTGGAATTTAGAGAGTCTTAAATAGAAATTGGTCATTATCTGTGGAAAAGTCATGATTTTAGCATCAATTTAGAATGGGCCAGAACGTTGCATTTTATTGTGCTTTACTGTATAGTATATTGTATTTGTAGAGAAAATATCATGAATTTAAATCTATTAGTGAGATCAGGCAATATACTATCCTAAATAACCTGGTACTATTCAGTCAGTTATGGATCAAGGAAGCAGAGTACAAAGCTGATGTGAATGCCCATGTATATTGGTCCATGTCCAAATCTATATTTCCCATACTTTAACTGTGCTGCCCCAAAAGCCTTGAGGCCACCGTCTGAATGTATTAGATTGGCTTGGCTCTGTCACAGTCACGTAATGCATGGATTCTAGTCAACCTTCTCCCTGCTGCCTCGCCTGTAATACCATGATTGTGGTACCAAAATGCTACCTCAACAGTACAATTGTTAAGAGTTGCTACAAAGCATCTTCTTTAGTGTGGTCGTATAATATAAGCTTTTCAGGTTCAAGCAGATGTTGACTCTAAAATCGTGAAACAGAATCTGTAGAACATAAACTGTAAATGTTCAAACTTAGAACCAAAATTTTTTCGTTTTTTGGCCATGACCTCCCTACTGCAGATTCAAGACACCATCAATGGTTGATTTAAACATTGACGGCCCGCCTCAGTGAAAGATTGAAAAGCGGCAGAGATGAGTGAGTGAGTGAGATTTACATGTAGAACACTACAAAAACCTCCTTTTCCAGCATGGTGCGAAATAAAACCATTGCAAAAGTAAATAAATTTACAGTATTTTGATGGCCCCGCAAAAAATCCTGCATCAGCAGAAAAGCAGGTCCGAGTCTTCCACAGGAAACCCACTTCGGGTCATAAAAAGGAGATTTGATTACTCTTTTGCTCCGTGCCTGTAACAGAATGGCAGGTAATGGGTTTCCCTCACCCACTTTTGAAGGTAGACAATGGCCATGACTCATCCTATCAGGGAAAACCGGCGGAGCGTGACAGACTGATTGTGTTATGCAGGGAGACTCCACTCACTCATTACTCACCAAGGACACTGGATTCAATAGAATCAATCGTCTCTGAAACATTAAAAAGAAAGTTGCAACAAGAAAGTTTGAAAAAATCCTTTGCAATGTCCAATCTAATCTATCCCTTAGTTGAACTATTTTGACCCTTGGGGCACCACAGAAGATCTGGCAGCCAGTTTTCTCCACCCTTCTCGGTTTTCTGCCCTTCTTACTGTTTAACTTAGTGTAAAGACTGTCCATTCACTGATATCATCCTCCCATCTTTCCTTTCTTTTTCTTTGCAATGTGATGTAGAATTGAGTGTAAGGCAATGCCTTTCAATGTAATGCTCCTGGCATGGATATCAATATAAGAGATTCCTAATCCTGTGCATCCTCCCGATGTAGTGTAAACAACTATGTGGTATCTGTCCTTGGTGCTGATTCACTTCCAAGTGTGCTTCTGATTAAAACTTTCCTGTTTCTTGGAAAACATGTAAAGGTCATCGAAAAAAGATCTTAAATTTTTTCATACCACCATTAAAAATCCTGATTTATCTATTACTAATGGAGTGTCATGGTTTCGTTTAATAGTTCATCATAGAATAATAATTAGACACAGTTTTATTGCCTTACCACCAATGATTCAACCTGCTTTTTCGATTGAATTTTATGGCACAGAAATTATTGCCCACCCTACTGAAATGATGAACATTAATTTTTACCACGTAGTTTACCGTCTAATTGGATGGCTGTGATGAGAGTGTTTGGTGAATCGTAAAGCAGCCTTGCACAGCTCGGATAAGCAATTAATCAACTGTTGGAGTTTACACACCATAATAGCTACGTGTAGTAAAGGTTACAAAGAGTTCAGTGAGAAATGGAATATTAAATGATCACCGTTAATGATTTGTGCCGGAAAGCAATTAATCAAGTAATCATATGCAAATCTCTTTTTGTAGATGTGACCCTTTTGGCTTATAATTATCATAATTCCAAGAAATTGCATGATTTCTATAAACTTTGTAATTGCTTTGAAGTTACAATGCATTCCAATTTGCGAGCATTTTATACACTTTATGTATTTATACAATGTATGATTCTAAACGTAGATACACGTCTGACCCTATGGCTAATACGATTATTATAATGTCTAGAAATTGTATTGCTTCTAAATCACCTGATTGTAGCTTTGACATTACAGTATCTTCCGTTTTACATATGGTATGAATATACATGTGTATATATATATATATATATATAGTGTATGAATCTAAAGGTATGCTTTTTTAGGATTACCCCCATTGCTTACTTTGAAATGACTACTCTAATCTATAGAAATCGTATGATTTATAAATTAGCAGATTACCGCTTTTGAAATCACTTACTATACCTTCAATTTTACACACCGTATGAATATATACAATGCATGAATCTATAAGTATGCATTTTCAGGATGACTTGTTGATCTTTAGCGCGAGAATCACGCAATGTTGCATGGCCGTACCCACGGGACAAGTGTGCAGCGTGTCAGAACAGATTACACCACACCTGTCACTCTGTGATTCATGGGATACCTGTTGGGAAAGTGGGAGGGGGGAGTGAAAGAGAAGAAAGAAAGATATCAAAGCTGGAAGTTCAATTGCAGTACCAGGAGGCTCAAAATCTAATAGTTTCTTCATCTTGCCAATACAGACCAGCATACCAAATATCATGTCATCATAAAGATCCACCCATGACATCTCGAGTTATGCTGTTCACAAACAAACAAACAAACAAACACACACACTCACACACATACATGCACGCACGCAGGCATGCACGCACGCACACTCACACACACACACACGCACACGCACACACACAAACATAACCTTCACTGCTTCAGTGAGGGAGGGAGTTAGTAAGTCAGTGAGTGCTTAAGAGAGAGAAAAAAAGATAAGGAGATTAACTTGTGATCTCTCTATATGGCGTGCATTCCTTATGCAAATCTTATTATCTCAATATGCTGTACAGTTTTGCTACGATATACTGCTTTACACCAAGAACCAAGAAGAGTCATTCTTATAGCCTTAAAGATCCATGTAGGCATCTTAAGTCATGAAGACTTAGCCCTGCCTCCTTAAGGGTCGCAGAGTTCAGTGTTGATCTCCCCCGAGAGTGTTATCTCTGGTGCAGAACTGATTACTATGTGTCAAACAGCCAAAATGAAATTTTAATAATTTAAGCTGTCTGATCAAATGGCTGTGATTGAATCGTGCATTATTCAGGGCCGGGACCGCCTGGTTACGCCCCTGACAATGGTCGGGATGTGTTCTGAGTCCCTAACGGGCGGGGGGAGAGATTCAGGACACAAGGATGCATCAAGTGTGAAATGCTGGCTCTCAGAACATTGTGCACCACTGTATATAGCTGAATTATGTAACAGTTACTGTACATCTTGAAATATTCGTGGGTCTGCTGCACATTCATGACTTATAATGTATCACTCACTGTTCTACAGAATTATTTCAACCCTAACTTGAGACGCCATGATAACCTTCTTGCCCTGTTTTAACTCAAAATACAGTCCCCACGTACATGTAAATAAATTCATTTACAGTAATATGTTTCAGAATGAATACAAATGGATGGCATGTATCTACTACTACTAGAGTGGAATGTGTATTATGATACATGTCGTCCAAAACACATAAATCATCCTAAATTATATAGTACTTTTGCTGTTCATGTTAGCCACAATTATTCCCAGTATAATTATTTTTACATACAATGTTCATTGAATATTGGAAGTTGTTAAGTTCTGGCAAATCTTTCTGATTAATATCATGAAAAGTTATGGCAAAGAATGTAGGAATATTTGAAAATTACAAAGGAGTCTTATGGTATCTCTTATCTTCTTTCTGTACAGCCTGTAAGGAGGGGACCTTCAAGCCAAACGCAGGCAACTATGAGTGTATGCCGTGTCCGCTGTACAGCCATGCCACACGTACCGGGGAGACCCGCTGCACCTGTGACCGCGGCTACTACCGCTCGCCACGAGACAAGCCGACAGACCCCTGCACAGGTACGTGGACACTGGAGCTAGTTAGACAATCATGTACAAGTTACTGTTTTTTTGTTGGTTTTTGTTAAAAATTCATGGTTATTAAGTTTTTGTGAGTGTATAGGAAGAAGTGGTTTAGCTTTTGAAATGAGTTGGATCCAGGAACTTTTTCTCAGGATTTTCATCATCGTAGGATCGGACATTGTTCCTATGAGCATCCTTTCAAAATACAGGATACTACTGTAACAGCATATGCTGACACAGCAGTAATGTGTCTGTAAATGACAATGATGAACAAAGTGCTATGCAGCAAAGCACTGTGTTGGTGCATGGCAGGTCTGACTTACAAAAAGTGTACACCAACCCTTCAATGGTATGTCCCCTGTTAAGTTTAACTGACTCTACAACAGTGGAACATTGTATCTGCAGGTGCTACTGTGTGTATTAAAGCCATTTACACATTCAAGTGATTACCAGTATAAACCTGATCTGTAAATGCTGGGCGGTCTGTATGTAAAGGTATGTTAAGGCCTGTTTGCTAACAAAACTGAACAAAAGCCATTTAGCAGTAACTACAAGCAGTGATTTCCCACTACATGCCTAACATTCTCCTCCTTCTGACAGACATAGAGAGCGTTTTGTTTTCCGCAGTCATAGTGCATGTGCAAACATGGATTAGGAAGGCTGTTGAAAATGAGACAAGAGTGGGTTTACATAGTGAGAACAGTGACCAGGTTACTCCACAATGCCTGCGTTCTCCTCTAGGGTAAACTTGGGACACAATCCTGAATGGTTATTTGACACTGTACAAGATCTACCACTATCAATGGTTGCATTTAGGGGGACATTTTTTCCATAGGTCACTCTTCCTGTGTGATGAACATGTTCAATGTACAAGGTGCCTGCTGTAAACTTACAAAATGTACACAAGCAAAATTAATGCTTTGATTATTTTTATACAGTAGAATAATTTTACAGGTTCATTTTTATAAGTTATAATCTTTGACTTAGTTGACACTTGACTGAAACAGTTGTTTTGCAAATAGGATGTTTGACCTTGTTTTATCTCTATTTAAAGCAAACTTATCTAGCCTCAACCAAGGACTACCTGATAACCAAAGGGATGTACAGTGTACTTAGAAACAACCTTGGCCTTGAAACTCAATACCTTCATAATTCTTTAAGTATCAACATGATAACAGATTCTTAGGAAAGGTCTATAGCTTGATACATCTACTAGCTATTAGATTCAAGTTTTCTTCCAATCCTTCTTTGTCCTTCTTTCTAAACTTTGTCTTGGAATATCTGAGAAGAACTGTAAAATGAATTCATCTGGTCTGGTTATGCCCTCACAATGCCCGTACAAGGATGCACTTGAAGTTGGCAACTGAAGTGTTGGCCCAACACTCTGGCAACCATTTGAAAGATTTATCCCTGACAGCTGTATTTTCCATTCACCCATGGTCAGTGTTAACAAGTCCCGCTGACAATACAGGTATGCCCGCCCAATTATTTTGACTACAGAGCCACACATGGGGCACACTGATCCTTCTGGGCCAGCACAATGCTCTGGAGTTTCCTAAACTTGTTACACACCATGTGAGAGCTGGGTAATGCGATTCAGGCTTCAGCCTTGGAAACATCAGTAGCAAGTATGTCCTCTTGTTGGTAAATGGGCTGGACTCAAAACTAGTACATGTAGCTCTAGGGCAGCTGAAATCTTGTGATTGGCAAGTAAAAGTCTAAAAGTATATTGGAAGAGATGTCAATAACCAGCAGTACCGTAACAAGTTGCTAGGGTGACCAAAATTATTTTGAGATCTCATCTTGCCTACATACTAAATATCAAGAAAATCCATCCAGGCCTTCTCAAATTATCGTGTTCACACACGCACAGATAGACAGACACGCATCCCAAAAACATAACCTTCTTGGCAAATGTAATTAGACAGAAGTGAAGAAAGCAGCCATTACTGTTCTCCAGACTTCTGCACTTCTTCAACAAATGGAACCTTTTTAACAAACAGCAGCACCCATTTCCTTCCTAATGACCAGGGAGAGGAAAATGTCCAGACTGGGAACAAAGTCACTAACAAGGCTGTAGATTGTAGAAGTAACAATCTATCACATTAGATCCTTATGATTACACCTCTTCATAAAAAAATGATGAAACAAGAAAGAGTCAAAAATTAATGACAAGCTTCTGCATTTTCAAGCCAAAATCATTATCATCAAAAACAGAAAAGGCAGGTATATATGCGCATCCTGTTTAGGTAGTTTTAAACAAAATTTGAAGCAAGATTAACATGGCTTAGATGTGCCAAAAAGCAGCAGCAGCTGTGTACTGGCAAACCTTGTGGTGCCAAAGGGCACTTTAAACAGTTAACTTACACATGTTTATAGAAATACACAGAGTGTTGTACTGACTTTTATTGTAGGATATGTATGTTTATGTAGGACAGAAAAGACAGGGAATTTATGAATTATAAGATCATAAACCTACATCAATTGTATAGTTCTGTTTTTCAGTCAGAACTTGCTTGTTTCAAATCTGATAAAAAATGAGGGGAAAAATGAAAATGACTAAAATTCTAACTGGCCCTTTGTCACCTTCAAAATAATCCTTTAGGCAGTGCCAAGACTTTAGTGGGTCTGTTCCAACATTCTTTACTTTTGCTTATGTAAAGTTGATCTGTCAATGCAATTTGGCCACTTCAACTTTATGCATATTCCTGTAGGATACATTATTCTTCAAGATATCAAATCCAACTCTCTGGGATTCAAACCCTCAACCTTGTAGTATAGAAGAACTAGGGGTCATAAACCATTGGACATTGGACAAACCTTTGCATTTCAATTACCATCTGAAAAACTGTCCAAACTTACATTTAAAACTTTCTTCACGTCAAAGAACATTCCTTGGAAAAGATGTGCATTTGATCATTCCTCTCAGCTTATCTAGCATCAACTCCATACCATCTGCTGCATTAAAGTCTTAAATTGCTCAAACATAATCTCAACTCTGCCAATACAAAGTTAAACATATCATACTGTCACTGACAGTGTTGTCATAACCCTGCAGTGTTGGGACCTTATAAGGCGAGGTAGAACAGAGTTTGGAGTCTTGGTAATACCTGGCTGATAGGGTGTAATACAGGGGACTGGTGCCTGAGTTAACTGTGTTGACAGGTAGGGCCCAGACAACTGCACTAGTGGCTCTGTTTACCTCAAGTTAGCCTGACTAAATCAAGCTTCTAGCGGGCCTTATACTGGTCGAGAGCAATAAGCCCCTGACAGCAAGAGATTGTGGAACACAGTCTAACCCCAAGTAAAAGTATGCAGAGTGCTGAGATGTAGTCGGTAGCTACCCTGCTCCTAGATCTGGTTACACTTCTGTCTTCTGACACCCCTATGTTTTACTTCCCCCTTACCCT
This sequence comes from Branchiostoma lanceolatum, assembly GCF_035083965.1. Lineage (NCBI taxonomy): Eukaryota > Metazoa > Chordata > Leptocardii > Amphioxiformes > Branchiostomatidae > Branchiostoma > Branchiostoma lanceolatum. Next base: position 5,567,856 of record NC_089731.1, on the reverse strand, counting down.
TATACCCTAACTCTTACTTACAAATGTTTGAACATAGGGGCATTAAAACATCAGGGTGTTGGAGCATGCATACTCCAGAAGAAATATTGATTTTTGTTTTTTTAAACAGAACTGGGCCAATGTGACAGTGCTCATACACATTAACAAAATGATGTAGATGGAGAAGTCAGAAAATATCACAGAAAAATGGAGCATATTTGACAATGTATAAAATCGTGAGGCAGAATCAAACTAAAGGAATGATTTAGTAATGAGCAACACTTGAATGCTGATTCTGTGCTACATTTACCTGTAACCAACTTGTGCTTGATTCTGTTGTACTTTACGACAGAAGCCATATCGTTACTTAAACGAGTTTGGATTTAACACATTAACTATCCGGCTCAGAGACATTTCCATCTAATCTTGGCTCCCTACACAGAAGGCTTTCCTAGAATTAACAAAGGTTATTCAACATTCTGTTAACACTTAACTGCCTACTATAAGACTGGTATCTCCTGTGGAAGCAAAATACCACTAAAGCTTTATTGCTGAATGCTTTAACATGGCTTTTACAGAAAGATCACCTCTCACGCTCCATGTGTTTGCCTTCCTCCCCTCCCCTTTGAAGTCGTAAGCCTGTTTGCGCCACCGTGATTTCTGACTTATCGACTTCTTTGAAGCATTTTTTGCAGCCAGATCAATGGCTCTGGGAAACATTTTATAGTGTTAGGTGATACATGGCCTGTGGCTTTGTTGGAGCAATAATGGAGGAAGTTGGGAATATTAACATTAGGCTGCACTGATGTATTTCCTCGGTTCTCAGACATCTGTATCTGTATATTGTGTATATCTGCCCTTCACTGCAACACACCAGCTACTATATCTGTATCTGTATAGCCGTTATAACCGCCTTTTAGCAATTAACACACCAGCTACTATATCTGTATCTGTATAGCCGTTATAACCGCCTTTTAGCAATTAACACACCAGCTACTATATCTGTATCTGTATAGCCGTTATAACCTACCTTCGGCGTAACACACCAGCTTCTCTATCTGTATCTGTATAGCCGTTATAACCTACCTTCGGCGTAACACATCAGCTTCTGTATCTGTACCTGTATAGCCGTTATAACCTTCCTTTGGCGTAACACACCAGCTTCTCTATCTGTATCTGTATAGCCGTTATAACCTACCTTCGGCGTAACACATCAGCTTCTGTATCTGTACCTGTATAGCCGTTATAACCTTCCTTTGGCGTAACACACCAGCTTCTCTATCTGTATCTGTATAGCCATTATAACCTACCTTCGGCGTAACACACCCTTTGGAGACACACGGCATAGTAGCAGCTTGTTATATTAAACTGAACGACCTGTCACACCTAACATTGATATCTCTAGTACTTGAAAATATGATTTCTTGTTCTTTTCTGAAGTGATGTTAGATACTTGCTCACTTATGAAAAGACGATATGAAACTGAGGGCTGGAAAAAACTTGAATCTGACTTAAAGTTTTATTCATCCCCTAATACCCCTTGTACCACTAGGTATAAACTTTCCCTCAGACTATGTTTTCATGTTGACATTCCAGTTTAGTATTATCTTTTTTTTAAATAAAAGAACCAACAGATTGAATTGGTTTGGCCTTACATGAATGACGTGCAAATTTGTACCTTACCTTGAGGAAAGTCTGAGTATTACGATCACAGGTGTGTGGATTTCCTGTAAATGTTACTGACAAATGTTTGCCATAAAATTCAGGAAGGGCTTTGAAGAGCTAAAGCCCATAACTAATGCTAAATGGTCTGAGAATGATTTCTATCACGCTTAGATTGGAAAGTATTCTCGTAATTCGGAGAATATTTTATCGTTCCAGCGCTTCACTTTTTATTTCTGAGTTTATGATCATTCCTTTCGGCAAAGGATTTTATGACAAGAAATGGAATTACATGCATGTGCACCTGTGCAAAAATTAAGCAAGAATTGAGCTCTTTAGAATAAATCATAATACATACAATTAAATGCTAACTATTTTAGTTTGTCAGTAAAGTTCCTGACGTAAAGCCTTCCATGAAAGTATGAATAAACAGATAATGCTATTTTTGCATTTGTAGTGTTACTTCGGTTAAAAGTTTGTATGTAAAAGAAGCTCAAATTTCGTGGGTCTCGACATTGTCTTTAGCATCTTGAAAGCAATGAATTCACTAAATGAATGGGCTATAAAAAATCACATTAGAGGTTTTAGTTACTAAAGTATTACCTCCCATTACCGAAGCTATTGCTGTCAGTGGTGCTGAAATGGTTATCCAACACCCAGCTTTTAACAGATAGCTGCTCCTTCCCCACCTCACCTCTCGGTGTGCCGTTCTTTGTTCCCATTATGTCCGTACCCGCTAGCCATTCATTTTGCTTCGGCAGTGTTAGGGGTTAATGGCGTGACAGATTGTCGTAAAGTGCTGGGCCCAACTTCAGTGCTACCTTCAGTCCAACCGAAGGTGTTCGATTGTAGGGGAGAGAGTCCCCAGCCGTAGATTCAAGCCCCCCTAAGCCACCCATCAAGCGCTGGTTTATGTTTCAATGCCGTTAACCCAGCCCTGCTTCGCTGTTTTGTGGCCCTCTGCGGCGTAGTTCTCGCCAACCTTCACACGTCTTTGATCCTGCGGAGCTCTGCGGAAGCCAGGATTTCACAGGTCGTGTGCGCCGGTTACACAAACTGCAGAGTGGCCTAGATATGGGCAGTTAAGGCCTGGCTATAGAAGTTGTTTTAAGCATACCATTTTCCAAAATAATCTACACAAAAAGACTGTATAAACTTGTAGGCTGCTCCCAAAGCCTGGCCACAGACAGAGCTTGTTTTAAACACTAAGACAATATAGTAAAGAAATCTCCGTAAAAGACTGCATAAACAGGCTAGAAATTAGTATTATCATGAAATTTAGATCATATTTAGGCACCTCCTTCGAACACAGGACCCCCATTTACATCCATTCGGTACAGCTCCAACCGAGATGTCCTGCCCCCAGGATTGAACCAGGGTCTTTCAGTTAGCAACTGATTGGAACCAGGAGCTCAACTGTGAGGCTGCTACCAGTTGAGCTACAGGAACATCCCTACTTCTTTTTACCTTGTAAATATTTGCTAATCTTACGATAATACATCTATGGCTGTGATCTTTACAATGTGACATGAATCAAAGGCCCAATTTATACAGAGTTTTTTCAGATATCTAAAAATCCGCCGACATCTGAGCCTTAGATATCTGGACGCATTTATACACACCGACAGGAAGTACCGCAGGACTCACGCAGCGCGCTGATTGCACTCGTGACCCTATTTAACCTTTAGCGCGCGTTTCAAAATGGCGGGAGAACCGCCTGTGTTTTTCGTCATAATGAATATGGTATTCTTTCTTTATCTGACTCGCGTGTGGCTAAACATGAGGCAGCAAGCAAGGGTTGAGCGTAAGAGGCGTTTGAGGTACCGGGGAAGACGACAGCGACCGGTCAGAATCAACGCTGCGTTCCTACTCGCTGCCCTTGTCGTGGCGGAGGGGGGAGGGCCGATCCACCGAACGATCTGGCATCACGAAAGAAGTCCGTCGTCCGTTTGAGAACAAATGGTCCTTGATGCTAAGAAGTTTTCCCGCTTTATCGCCCGCCAAATATGCAAACTAGCGTGAACCCCGACCTCCAGATGTCTACTACGCGACACATTCTGTTTAGACGTCCGGCTGGAGCGGTCGGGGACTCCCGCTGAGTTGTCGGGCGAAGTCTTCAGAGTGGTCGGCTGAAATTTTCCCGACATCTAAAAAAACCCTCATTAAGACCATAAAATTCCTGTTTAGACACAGAAAAAAGCTGTCGCCTGGCAGATATCTGCAGTCCAGATATCTAGACAAGCTGTGTGTAAATTGGCCCAAAGTTGTGATGGGAGGGAAATGGGCAATGGCTTTCCAGATGCGGCAGCCATGTCAAACATCCGACTTCTGCCGTAAATTCAGCATGTTTGTAATACCCTTCAGGGCCAGGCTGAGTCAACTTGTTGTTTCATGGCATTAGCCCTACATATACATATTTCAAGTGCCATTGCTTTACTAGGTCAAAGGCCAAATACAGTAAAATGTATACATGTCCCAATATATTGGGCTACACCAATTTGATTCTTCGGTTCTCTGATTTGAAAAAAAATTAATGCCAAACCGGAAAATTAACATGAAAACAAAGTCTGTATCTTAGTACACACACTAGTTTCAGGGAGTAGTCAGATGCAATCTTTCTGCCGTCAGTTTTTGTCCTGTCATCTTGCCAGATTTTTTTTGCTGAAAATATCAGACAGGACTAAGACAAGAAATTGGTGTGCCAAAGTATACAAAGCTATATCAAACCTATTCTATTCTATTCTGTTCCACATCTGTACATGTATGTATGGCCTCCGTCAGTCACTATTCACTATGGTAAAATGCTAATGCGCATCAGCTAAACAGTCCTATTTGAGAATGACAGTCTCTGCAAAATAAGTCACATCTGAAAGCTGACTCAGTTCTGTTGCAAAGTTTTTTCCGGCGGATCCGCTTTTCTCCACATTTGTTTTATCTAGATTTGGCAAAATACATTCCATTTTTGAAGGAAGTCGCAGATAGTGCAGGATGTGCCAGTACTGGTAGATTGTTTTATAGGTCAGGTCTAAAAACTCCTCTACTTCAACATTGTGACTCTGAGGCTCCCCACAGGTTTTGCTTGAGTACATATTCCCTACTCCCAAGCGGCAACACTGCAGACAGGCCCCACGGAAACGCTGACAAAACTACACCGCAAACTTGATTAGTCCAAGCAGAGGAATCATGCTTAACACAGATGGGAAATGTTCATTACTCTGTTATATGACGTTAGGGACATTAAGGGTCGTAAAAAGATATCTTTCATTAACATACGGTTGGTTTTATGGGTCCCCAGCTACTTTTTTTCTCATCAGCGGCAGGCATTAACTCTGACCTGTAAAAGAGGAGCTCACAAATCAGGCCCCTTTGAGTATGGCAGGGAGGGGGGGGGGTGTTGCTATACTAGTCCTTCCATCCTCTTTGCTGAATGATACATCTTCAAGACAATCTTCCATGGAATCCAGAGAGATGTGAAAAGCATTCATGGAGCTTTTAGTCCCAAGTCCCTTTGCCAAGAGGAGTAACCTTAAAGTGATTTCTGTTTGAGTTGTGTAGAAGGACGCTGGAAGGGTTGTTCTTGTTGGATGACTGAACTTGGTATATCTTTAAGATTAATCTGAATAATACTGTTGGATACCTATACTTACTTATTTGTTACCTGAAAATTTACTATGAAGTAGAGGCAAATCTGTTGCAGCCATTTTTAAGGTCTTAGATTCTGGTCCAGTAGTCTTGTAGTTTTAGTGGTGGCAAGTTGCTTGAAAATGCAAATCTGTAGATTGTACTATTGACTTAACAAAATGAATTAGGAATTAACGTATGTATACAAAACATCTTGCAGCATTGTAATGAAATATGAAGATAGGTTTCACAAACGCTTCTTCAATATCAATATCAACAGTACAGTAATTGCAATTTTTTAGATTGAGATTCTGCAGTCCTTTCATCACAACAAAAAAGAGCTGCATCAGCACAGACTTCCCAGAAATAATGGGGCAGAAATTACGACCGCAGAGTGCAGTATAAAGAGCAATGCACTTACATAAGGGAAACCAATTAACGATCCAGTTTATGGGAAAGGAAACACCCACATCCCAACTTTCATTTACAAAGCCATAAAGATAGCCCAGATGTTACACCAGAGACTTGTTGGACAAAATGCCATCAGAAGACGAGACGGTCGACACATGTGACTCCGAGCGCCGAAGATATTCCGCAATACTTCGTGTGCACGCACGTGGAAACATATCGCTACATCTGCAACCCAACGCTATTGAAAACAGCGGATATTAATAACCATTGACTGGTGGCTTGTAACCGATACGCTGTAGTATTAATAAAGCAGTCTGGAGCATTTCGCCAAGTTACCTGCCTGTAAGCAATGATCATTTGTCACAACAGCCACGCACGACAGTTTTAGAGGCTAAATTGGAGCCGGGCTTTCAAAAGAAATTTCGCAAACTTTTACGTTGTTGCAGGAATAAATAAAAGTTTTAATTCGATGATTTCTTAGTTTATGGTTTTATTACAACATTAGTTTTACAAGTAAATGAACAATTAACCGGGTTAGAGCAGAATTGTCTGTACATGTGTGGTGGGCTAACAAGCCTTAAAGGACTAATAAGGATGTCAAAGTACAATAAAAGATGCAATGATTCATGATATATGTTAGCATTGGGGATAATTACTGTACAAAATGGACCACTCTATTGGGTTATTCTGTTTACGTTGAACAAGTTTTTTCATAGATGACATTGTATAGAGACTCAAAGTCAGAGGCTAAAGACTGCGGGAAAAAATTAGCCTAGTCTATGCTACTAGAGATTCATCCTAGAATGTTTCACTACATTATGTGCTAATTTTTTTGGTACATAATTTGGTTGGGATGCAATTTCAACTTGCAATTTGAACATGTTAGAGAAGAATTTATTGTATCATACAGTCTTGCTCAAAAGTTTTGATGATTTTTTTTTCTTCTTTCTGGCTCACAGTGCAGTATAGAAACATATAGCGGTGAAGGTAATCAAACATGATGTGCTAAAACTCATATCAGGCACTTCCAATATGTCGAAAGTTACATTTTTATTGTTACACCCACTCAAGTTTAAAGCTTCCACTGTGTTATTGTTGCAATTTTCCCTCCCACCACCATTAAGATGAAAACACAATCTTCCCCTTCAATATGACGGAGTATATGTCCAGCCCTTTATGAGCTATGTCCCATACCCTGGCGTATGTTATAGATATGAATGACACTGACACTTCTGCGTAAGAGCCTGCGTATGGAAGCAATATTTCCGCTAACAGATTTATTGTGCACTTTAGCAGGCCGGTATCAACGCTTCACATTGGTTATTGGCCCATTCGGGCTTCCCATATTGTTCTAAATGTGTGAAATCTATCATGGTGAGATAGAGGAGCTATTTTGTTGGTTGCATTTCGGCGTAGACTTTATGGGGAGTCACTCGAGTTTTGAAAAGTTCATATGACTAGGATATATTCAGAAATGGCCCATGGCGTATAGGGGATGCACATATCATAAATGGCAGTATGGTGGTTTGAGGAAAATACCAATTTGTATTAGTCATGTTTATTGTACATATTTTACTTGTAATGCATGTACAAATCCTTTACATGGAGGGCACATCATGTTTAAGCATAGGACCAATTGTTGTATCTCTCGTGCCCTCCCTTTTTTTTCAAAGCTTGTGTGCTTTTGACACTTGCCTGATATGTGAGTAGCCTTGTTGTTGTAGCATATAGGCTATGGTGATACTATGTAAAATGTTTTTGAAGCGATCCTTTGTGATCATTTTGCACTTAAAAGCTTTACTGGTTTGTGTCATTAATATCTCATCTTTGTCCATTAAAACATGATTTCACTGCCAAAGTGTGAGTTATTAATCAGACTTAATGTTAAAATGCAAATGGTTTTGTTTAGTAGGCGAGCAAAATTACCTATGAAAGTTCTTAATTTACTGCTTTACCATGGCAAAAACAGACTTTCCACAGTTTTTTTAGAAAATTTCTATGACAGAAAGATTCTTGGAAAAGATGGAAAAATATCTTGAGATTTTGTAACATAATTGTTGGTAAAATCTCCCAATGCCTCAGTCATGAATAAACAGATATTCTGATTACCTTTGAAAAGTGCAGGCCTGGACGTGAAATTTCTGAAACGAACAAAGACATCAGACGTTGCCTCGCTTGTCATTTCACCACAGATTACCTTTGATTTTCCCCGTGAGGGCTGCCATTACTCCAAATTGGTGTCATTTCTGTAGTATTACCCCGCTTTAGTACAGAACAAACAGCAAACGTATTCTTTATCAGCAACTAGAATTGTGGATGAGGGATGAAATCTGGCGTAGATGTAGCCAGCTATCATCATCAAAGAGGTGCTATTTGGACTTACCGCCATTGTGATTTCTTGCTTTGAAGCGTTCCCCAACCCGGGAGAACTATTATTAGAGCAATAAAGGAGTCCGATTGTGGGGAATCACAGTCTCAGTGGACTGTGGCAGGAAGCGAGAACGATTTTCTTCCAATTTGAGTTATGAATACTGATATTTCCAAGGGAGTCGTACTGCGGTGCCCCTGTTGGTTTATGAATAGGAAGTGCCCCTTGTTGAATGAGAGAAAGACATGGATCGAACATAGAAAACACCTTGCATCTTCAACGAATCCTCAAATCCCATTTTTTTATAGTTTTGTCGTCCTTACAAAACATTCGATATAGAAATCGGAGAAATCAGGAGTAATAAAAAGGTGAGGGAGATTTCAAATCAATGAAATGTGCATGACCTGTAAGAATTTGTTTGGTGGCAGTGATCGGTTGTGTTGTTTCATTTCTGCCCAAGAAAACCTATTCCTTCCCTCACCTTCCTAAGATCATTAAGGTGCTCAGGTGTGATTTTCTTTAAGGGAGGAGGTTGCTGCTCCTTGGGGTGATATTACTCTGACTTATTTGGGTCATTGATAGCCGTAAATTAGAGGCAGGTATTTCACTTTCACTGTGGAAGCTTCTTTCATTCAGAAGAGTAATTCTAAAGAAAGACTTCTCTTGATTGTAAAGAAAGCTTTGACTCTGTCCCTGGTGCTGAAAATCATAAGTTTGGCTGTTGTTGCAACCTATTCTTCCCCTGACATAATTTTGGCCATTGTGATTTGTATGCAGGTCTCAAAATGTAGACTATGGCATGAAATCGATCCGTATATTTAATGCTCAGAAATTTATATTGTCCGCGGTACTGAACTACTATCATGTCAAGGAACTTACCGACTGACCAACCAACCAACCAACCAACCAACCAACCAACCAACCAACCAACCAACCATTTCATTTATCTATTTTCCCAGTAGATAAACTCAGGTCTCTTGACCTGTTTTTCAGGTGTCCCTGGATACATATACAGATACGTTATACATTATATAATGCACAAGAATACAACCTACCAACCAACCAACCAACCAACTACCCAACCAACCAACCAACCAACCAACCAACCAACCAACCAACCAACTACCCACCAACCAACCAACCAACCAACTACCCAACCAACCATCCAGCAGACCAACCAACCAACCAACCAACCAACCATCCAGCCAACTTACCTACCAACCAGCCACCCAACCATCCAGCTGGCCAACCAACCAACCAACCAATCAACTACCCAACCAACCAACCAACTACCCAACCAACCAACCATCCAGCCACCCAACCAACTGACCAACCAACCAACCGACCATCCATCCAACTGGCCGGTCAACCAACCAACCAACTAATCCAACCAATTAACGACTAACCAATGAAACCAGCAACCAACCAACTGATTGACAAAATAACCAACTGACAAATATACAGCTAATTGTTTGCAAACATAAGTTTTCAGTTGAGATAAAACTGATCAAACAATAGACGGTAGGGTTGAGCATGAACTGACAGATTCAGCTGAATAAGTATTGACAGCAGGACAAACAGGACAAAAACCAATCTTCCCACCAACCAATAGCTATACAAACATTTCTTTCCTATAGTGAAAGTAATAATGTAAATTCATTTCTTTCTAAGGAGACTTAATTTTACCATTCTGTAGTACAGTAGTATTACAATTGGAAATGCATATTCGTAATTCCTGCTACAAAAAAGACTTGCACTTGATGAGGAGTTCTGGGGCTTCCCCATCCATGTGCAAGCACGTCCAACCCCCATATGATGGGGAACAAAAGACGTTAAATTGGATAGAGAGAGATAGAGAGAGAGTAATGTCATGATTTTAAGAAGTCACTGAAACAAGAAAAAACAGAAAATGAACCATCACAAACATTTCAAGATCCACAGACATCAGTCTGGGCAGTGAACTGACAGATCTGACGGGAAGGCTGGCAGCATGACAAGACTGGAGACATCGAGGACAGGAAATTAGATAGAGTCTCGCCGAACCAGAATTCGTCAGGGGAGACACAATCTCGTTGAAAATGTCAAGGGTGTAAGAGTGAACAAGTATTGCAATTATGCTGAAGATGGAAACACGGGCACATCAGTTTGGGAAGGGTATATGTAGCTTTTGCCACAACGTCATGGAAATATCAAAAGATTTTTGTTAAGTAGGAATGATTTATTCAGTTATATTAATGAAGGAAAGACATCAAGTTTAAAAAAATTTGCTGCAGAATTAATCAATAAATCTGATTTATCTATTTGCAGGTTTATTGTTGTTTTTTTAGATATAAGAAGCAGTTACTACAGTACTTCAGAGTATTGCCTTTGAGTGATGCCTACTATAAGTTGAGCCACAGGGTCATCCCCATATGTAGTGATGTAGGGGTGTGAAACAAGCGTTAGTGTTGGTTTTGCCTAATTGCACACTTTGTGCATTTGTCAAGGGAACTTGCTCAAGATGATCTCACCGAAAAGGTGAAAATTGTGTGATGAAAGGGCAAGTAGTTCAGACCGAATTGGGTATTCCTTCTGAAGATTCTGAGTCAGACAAGGAAAGGAAATTAACTAGGTCACCCTCAGATGGCAAACTCTGGAGAAATTCTGATGACAAAGACATGGTGTTGATTTCTTCTGGAGTCATGATGAAAATTAGATGCAATCATATTTCCTGCAATATGTAATTCATGACTCTGAGCCTGTAATATTTTGGCTTGCCAATTTTCAAACCTTTTTCTCCAAAATCAATGATTTTATTGCAAATTGCAAGTTGCAAGTGGGTATTTCGAGTCTTGGTAACTGCTCATATTTTGACAAATAAGTCTCCACAAGCTATCTGAAACATTTGACTGTAGCTACAGAATTATTCAGTACTGTTGTATCTATTTTTCAGTAAGTAGCCTCTACCTACATCAACATAACTGTTTATTGATTGGTAGATAAATACATGGTTGTCACAACAATCAGATGATGGATGGAATCTTCTTGACACCAAGGTCAAATGGAACTTAACCTGCAATATTTCGTGCGAGTTGCCATGGCAACATCAGAATTTTGAGTAGTTTGTTGGACAGGCGCAGACGCCAAGAGAGCATCAGCTAGTTTGCTTGTCTCTCCAACATTCAACTGCCTCATGCAAAAGTAAAGTTACCCTTGGGAGAAATGTGGTGGAAGTTTTGTCTCGCTCCTATAAAGGTTCTGAATGTCAATGAAAATTCAGCTCCCTCAGAAGACCCCTCCTTTCACTGGATTTCCCATTTCTTGAGAGGCTGTAGAATAGGAAAAACATAACATGCCCTAACCTGGGATCAAACCCAGACAGATCTAAGCCCCTCTAATCCTCGTGTGATGACTGACAGTGGTGGGATCGATACGCGCATGTCAGCAGTGAAATCCGAGGGGCCTCTGCATGATGGAAGGGAAAAGTGGGTGTTTATTCCCAAGAACATTTTCCAAGGCCATAGATTGTACCTGGCCTAATACATCTGGTGACAATGACGAATGGGGATGTGTGTTAAACGGAAGATTCGGGTCACCTTGGGCTTTTCTGGAAGACTGTTCTTATGATTGGAAAATGTTCTTTCTCGGCGCCTTTGATTCTAAGCTTGTTGGCTTAAGGATTAGTTGCCATGGTTACGTGAAATAACGAATGGCCGTCCCCATGAAAAGTGATCAGAGCAGCAATACGTGTTAAGCCCATCATTTGTAACCTTGCATTCCTAACTCTCCAGGTGGCGCTGAATGAATGAAGATGCAGCCGTTAAATTCCCTCCGCGACTTTGGCGCCAACAGAGCCGATAAGATGTTTGCATCAGTCTGAAATCTCGCCAAGTATCACCTTTAAGAAATCTCCAAGGACAGAAAGGATTTAACCATAGCTTGCAAATTACACTGCAGTAAATGGCTCAAGTAGATAAACAGGGCTGACTTTTATCTTTCGGCTGAAAGTTTCCATATCTCTGTGATACTGACATTGCTTTTTGAGAACATTAGAGTGAGAAAACTACACAATCTATCTATATAAGATAGCATATCTTTCAAGGAAAACCCACAAAGGCATTTTTTGCCAAATGGAACTGTGAATCCAATCATTGATTTTGTATCCTGCTATCATAGATGTACGAAAAGCCTTTCAGCAATCTGATGAAAAAGCTCCTGTCCGCGGTGCTGAAACTGTTGCAGTTCATGGACAGGAGGTTTTCAATAGCTACTTTGAATGATAACAGAGTTTCCATGTATTCCTCTAAGACTTGACCAAGTTTTTCTCATCCAAAGTCTTGTGATTGTATATTTTACCTATTTCCTTGGAGAGGAAACAGCCCAAGCCTCATGTTTTAACCAACTGTTTGGAGGGCTTTTCCAGTTCCGTCTTGAACACTGCTGGCCTTTCGGGTCAGTCCTTGGTGTGTAGAGGAACATGCTCAGCATTACTCCAGGCACAAACATGTTGTAGTGTGAAGCATGGCACTTAACCTGAATGCTCTTTTCAACTCAGTGTTGGGCCACATCAATCAAAGTCCTTGCTTGTTGGACTACAGGAACAAAAAGGAAAAAAAGGCCCTAATGTCTTTTGTACTGTAAATTCTGCAAAAGGTAGCAATGGCAATGTACTATTGGCAGAGAAGTGGTTGTATTTCATGAAAGACAGAAGAAAATAAACTAGAAGGGTAAATCTAAGGACTGCTCTGATAAATCCTGAGGCAAGACAACAATTCTAGATCAATATAATGAGTCAGGGACATGATTTGTTAGAAGAATTTGGGAATAAGACAGACAGAAGGAAGATGCATTTCCTTGGGAATGGATAGTACTTCCTGTAATGGCCCTGAAGTATTGGCTGTAATTTGAGCAGTCTTTATAAGTCATGAGCCACTCCAGAGAGTGTGTGTGTGTGGGGATGGGGGGGGGGGGGTGTAATCTCCCTCCTATAGTGCCTGTGAAAGTGCAGTCCATCTTGAGATGGGACGCCTGGGTGGCACAGGAGATGAATTTTCCTTCCATAGAAGTCTCATTTCCAGTCAGGTCTTGCACCATTTACCCCAATCTTGCTGCCCCGCATGAAGGAAGATTGATCGGACGCCATTACTCATTTATGTGTGCTGAATCTTGGGAGGTGGCCCAGTGCAATGGCCAAGTCAGTAGGGCGTTTGCCTTACATTCTGTACATCGTGAGTTCGATCCCCGGTCACGTCATACCAAAGACTTTACAAAATTGTACATACTACTTTCTCTGCTTAGCTCTCAGCATTTGGGAAAGAGTATGAGAGTTGAACACACACCACTACCACTGGACCAGCCCCCTGCTGTAGTGATTGCACAAAGATGTGTGGCCCAAGGGCTATTAAAACAGTGATGGGCACAACCCTATGCACTATCTGTTGTGACAAGAATTTTAACTTTACTCATTCATATGCACTGAAACTTGGACAGGAAGAAATCCATGGTAGATGGTGTCCCTTTAAAAATTTCAGAACATTGTATCTGTGCAAGTTATGGGCAATTATTTAATACTTGAAGTTTTCCTTGCTGATTGTAGTGAAAGTTTGTTGTTTTTTCAGATTATGCTGACTCCCAACCGTGTTCAATGAAATTCTTTCCCACAAAGTAAAGTTCAAGATAACTAAAGTGAAATGAGAGCGCCTAAGTCTAAGTGCAAGTATACTTCACCATGGTTAGAGGGCTTTTGTAAGAGACTGACCAATTCTCTCATCAATCTCGTGCTGGGCACGTGCGGCTTTTATGGCTCTTGAGATAAAACTCTGATTTAAGAGGTTCCTTGGGTGCGAGTTCCTCATGATACTGGTAAGGTTCTGAGAAGACTATCTCTCTTACTTATAAGCTACCATGGAACATAGCTGGATGGTGACCCTTTTACTCTTGAATGTTCTTTCACCATGTGGGGCATTTTGTTTTATGTCTCTCTGCAGTTGGTTTTGTTGGGGTGCTTTACTGTAGTTTCCCATCATGGAGTATGCCCATGCATATAAAACGGCCTGAGTACCCGCTGTGCCATGTCTTGGCCGCCCCAATGAAGATTTTATTTTCTCTCGTTTTGTGCCAGTATGTTCTCACTTAGTTGAAACTGGCCAAGCTTAAAGTCATCATGTTGACAATTCGGTGATAATGTTACAATGGTAAAGCCCTGCCATAAAACACATGGTTATAGTTGCTACAATAGTGGATAAACATTGACAAGTGTTAATGTAATGATCTTTTTGCTGTGAAAATCAAGGCATTTTTGTTTTGTTTCCAGATCCCCCTCTTACCTAGATTGTAACTGATAAAAGAAATTAAGACAAAAGCAATATGTACTCCTGTGCATTTCTGCACATCTTATTACATGAATATTTAGAAATTTTATTCATACACCAGAACTGCCCTTGTCTAGATCATTGCCCCCCCCCCCCAAGAGTGTTTCAAGAATGTTTCAAGAATCAAGCAATTGCATTGATATGGCCCTTATAAGAAGAGTGTTCAATAATTTCCCTTGTATATTGACCCCTGCTTTGTTGTGTGCTCCCCCAGGAATGGGAGTATTGGTTTGGGGCTTTTGTTTTCACAGTGCAGATGATCATGGATATGTATTATCATTGCCCTAGCCTTTTCTCTTAATATTTACTTGAAGACTTACAATCATGGATCTTTTTTATGAAAGAAAGAAATGCCAGAGGATGATGTAGTTTTGACTCAGCTGATGGCAAATTTCTAACATGCAAACATTGAAATATGAAATGCAAAACACATTCTTCAAGTACAGTCAAATCTGTACAAGTTACCATGGACCAACTGGTCAATGTGACCACTTTTTGGCGATCTCTTAGAAATTTTTTCCCATTGTGTGTCTATAGTGACCACACTGTCCAAATAGACCAGATTTCAGCCATCCCGAGTGGTCTTCTAGGGCAGTTTTGACCATAGAGTAAAATCCTGCCAATCTTGTGGCTGCTTTCCTCTCTACACACCAACCAACCAAACAGGCGATTCCCCTCTTGCTGACCTAACATTGATTTTAAGATTGCCCAGAAGATGACTCAAACTACAGGCCAGATCCAGGCCATTAGTTCCCAGTATTGCTTCCTTTATGGCCCAGCGTAGCGGGGGATATCGACTTCCAGAGCAATTGCCACGTCGTTGGATCGTTTGTTGCGAGGAAGTCGGCCACTTTCTCATGCCGTTCTGAATGTGTTCAGTCTAGGGTGTCCAACAAATATCACGTCAGTTTTGTTTGTTGTTAATGTTCCGTGCGGTTTTAGTTATCTCTTGTTATTGCGTAGTGGGTAGCACAGTTTTTTTTCTTTGTTTGTGGTTAACCACTGTAGGAGGAACGTATGCTTGTCTGTGTCAGAAATTAGATTTTTGATCAATAGAATTATAGGCCAAGATTTATTACATGACACGTGCAAAGAATGATTGTCAACATTTTTTAAGACATTGCCCCAAACAAAACAACACCATCTTCGAGGCTCCTTTTTACATTATTTGAGTTGATTGATTATTCAAATAATGTATGGCCATGTAAATTGCCTCAAATGATATAATTCTTGAGTCACTTCAATTTAACCAAATACATTTGTGAAGGTAATTACAGCTAAATACTACCTATCAAAATCTTGTTATTTTCCTTGAACCACCATCTGTTTCTTTGATTCTTAGACTTGTTACAAAATTTCATTATCAAAATTTAGACAATGGAGGACAATCTTGTTCTTGTTTTCAATTTTTTCATAGTGTTTTCTTTGAAAGGATGTCAGCCGTAAAAGCAATGTAAGCACTTACTCACTTGCTGGAGCAAATGTGTCTAGCATGTATATTCTGATAATATATGCAGAGAAATGTGGCAAATTTATTAGAAACATGACAGGAAAATGGAATTTAGATGAGTCAATGTCACAGTGCAATGAATAGCAATTTCCCTGAAATTATTTGATCATAACACACAAAATTATTCATTAAAGTAGCATTGAAACCTGTAGATAAATAACATAAATGGTTTCATTGTCAAAAATGCAGCAGTTGAGAAGTAATCTTCATATGGTTACTGTCATGATGTACATGTACTTTGTATGCATGCTGTGAAGCGTGGACGATGAGTGTGTTGAAGTTTGATGTGTGGTGGGGATCCCAGGTGCCAGTCTTTTTAGTTTTTCTCTGCTCTCTAAGTCACTTCAGTAGCTGAACAAGAGAGCCGAGTATAAATCTAAAAAGACTGGCACCAGGCTTTTGGCTACAGAAGCGACCAAGAGAGTGGAGTAAAGCTAAAAAGACTGGCACCCAGGCTAGATCCCAGGGCCATTTTCCTAACCTGCTTTGAGAAAGGTACCGGCAGTAGGAAGTTAGCATTATATTCAACCTTCAGCCTGCTATACACATGTACATGTAGCTAGGTAACCGTTTGGCACTGAATCTGTGTGATTTTTTGTTAGGCAGCAGGGAAATGGTTAATCAGAACAACTGTTCCTCTTAGCTTTGAAATGAAAAGAAAGAACTGTACAGTTATTAGCCTTTCAAAAGCACAGAATGGAAATTACATGTAAGTTATTTCTAGGCATGATTATAGAAGGGATATTTATGTAGTTGTGTCCCAGGATGAAGCCAGGAGTAAATTGTTGAATGTACTGACATCTTATTTGCTGATCTATTATAATAAGCACATATCCAGCCTATAACATAGCACTTATGAGCACAAAAGCTGGCCCAAACCATGACATGAATCATAAACTGGGTAGGCCAAGTAATCCTCATGATTTAGATTTGAGCCATTATTGCTTTTATATCTGCTGAGATAGGCTCTAATGTACATGTATGCCAATAAACGATCTCAAAGCAACGATAAAGACTCGAAGGTAAAGCTATAGAAAATTTTGTGGTGACAGATAAAGACTCTCATGGTTGCAAAATATTTTATCATCTTTTTCATGTTTCGTTTTATGGAACAATGGACAATAAACCATTTAGTGAGTGAGTGGAATTTGGCATTTGTTGACTGTCTTTTATGTTGCAGCAGTCATCTAACAAGTATCAGCAAGATTGGAAATAATTATACTTTTTTTTTTATAGTATTTTGTTGTTGTTTGTTTTCAGATAGCAACCTTTTACACTTTTGACAACACGTTGAGAACAGGAAATGAATTCTAGATTAATTGGAAAATGTAACTGGTTATAATACAATTCAAGTGTGACATAGAAATCTTACTGCAATTTCACAACTTCTGTTTGTAACATAGGTAAAGGTAAAATGTGGACGAATTTTCACTACCGGTAGCACCATAAAACAGACGAAGGAAATTCGTTAAACAAATAATTGAATTATCCTTGCCTTATCTCTCCCTATCCCGACTCCCCATGCAAAGTCACGATCCCCGCACTATCAGCTTCCCCTGTAAAGTCCTGTAATAGGTTAATTGAACGGATGGCTGCAAGCCTTTCTTGCTTGATGAAGCCGGAGATAAGATAGGAAGTGACTTATGGCTGCTGGTGATGGTACAATATGCTGGAGCCGGGCCCGGCAGTGCGTATTGTGTGTCTGATACACTCCTCCTTTCTCCCAGGTAACAGGTTTATTTCCAGCTGTTTGGCTACGTTGTGTGGCGGAATGGTAGCTGTCTGGCACATTTTCTTTGAGGAGTATCGTCTTCCATACATAAGTATGTAATGAGCTAACAACTTACATCATAAGTCATAAGCATTGGGAAAGTTGACACGAAAAGTCGGGCTTTATGTATGCATCAGAAATCATAAGTTTATTGCAAATTATTGCCAGAAAGCTAATAGTAAAAGTAACAGGACAAAAAAAGAGAATAAAGAACAATATGACATATGATTATTCTATTACTTTATTTTAGTAATCTGAATGCTAACTCTGAATCTTAACTAGTTAGGTTTGACTAGTCTTCTTTCTTGGAAGACAAAAAAATCACTTCTTCTGTGATGTTAAGGGAGGAAAGCATTTTTTTCCTTTGTTGATGCCTGGATGCATGCTAATTTTGCCTTATGTTGAAGGTGATTAAGATTTTAATAGATTTGATTTTCAAAGGACTGTATCACTTGATAACAATTGTGCATTGATGCAAGAAAAATCTCATTTGTCATTGTGTGTATAGTACTGTTGAAATAGCTATTAAGCAAAGCTTAGCTTATTAATCAAAGGCCACTGTAAATTGGAAATTTTCTGCTGGACTTCCCACATAAATAATTCAATTGTATTAAGTAATTTATAACTTTGATATCTTGTTACAGTCTACTGAATCAAACTTAACATATAAAGCATTTGTGGAATTTTTGACCATTTTCTTGTTTTGGCAAGTAAAACTGTCACCTCAAAATTTCATCATCATATCTTATAAATCAAAAACTTAACGCATTACAAGAGCAAAATGTCCCAAAATCTGGAATAGATTTGATGAATGAAATTGAATTGGACCTATTTCATATAACTCTGAATTTATGAAAGACACAGCAGTATTTTCCCAATAAGCAATTAACCACAATATATAAGGTACCATTCTGCACGAAATTTTGTGTCCAAACGTTCAAGAACAAGGTTATAGACTTGCTTATGCCCAACTGAGGTTATCTGTATTCCACCCCACTGACAATGAAACCTGATCATACTCTGATCCCCCGCCAGCCTGAGTTCTGATGGAGCGCAGGGATTGGTGCTTTACTGCGCGCAGTGATTACCCGGCCAGATTGGGGGACGTAAAACTTTTCATAAATCTGCCGACTCCACCTCCCTTTACAGTCCAAGTGGGCTGCTAGGACGGCGTAAATCTACTCACAGTTATATGGGTTAAACGTGGTAAACTGTTTAGCACTGCGAATCTGTGCAATCTATATAGTCTTGTTGTTCCAACACACTACAGTTTGCGCTTCACCCCTTGTGACCTATTCTACTAATACTCTACCTTACATGTGCCAGTTTGAGAGTTAAGTTGAAGATGGAGATTGTATTCAATTATTACTTAGGGTAGCTTGAGATTTGACCTACAATGTACAGTTGTACTTGATCCTGTACAGTTCTAAAACTTCCCCCTGCCCTCTAGTGAATTCATACCAAGCTGCAAGTCTTCTTTGCTTTCCCCAGATTTTTCACAGGTTCCATTTAATGATTTTTACCAACTGGATGTAGGGTTAAACAGACATTATTGGGGTCCTCGCCTAATTTCACCTGGACCAATGAGTAAAAAGGTTAAGTGACTGACTTTTCACCCACCCATTTGGGGTGAGTACCCCAAAAACGTCTCTTTAACCCCAAATCCAGTTGGTAGTGATAGTTGCATTTGCTTCGATGTTAGGAACGTGAAACACAGAATGAAGAACAACATGTTTTTCTTCAGAAGCAAATATAAATATACACAAGCCTTGGTTGTTCATCCATATGTATTTTGCAGTAGATTGAGGGTCGGCCCTGGCACATGCCATTAACCTGTTAGTTATATTACACATAATGAACCTGTTGGAATGCAGGCCCACAGCTGAGCTTCGCTGATGTATGTGTCGGTATAACAAGTTGTAAGACTGAAAATGCAACAGGAATCCTAATCAAGCTGATGTCTTATGATGCAAGGCATGTAAAGCAATGTTTCACATTAAATTGCTTTGTACTGTCAGGCTGTTGGTGTGCAATCACGTTTAAAGGAATTCGCTCGAGAAAGCTCTTTAGCTGTAAAGTCTTTCATCAGCGGAAATAGCGGATACTCAAAAATAGGTCCGGATATCACAGAGGCAATATACTCTCCAATCCACCAACAAGGTCGTTCTCTGAATGGTCCTCTGACAAGACTGTTTCTTTGATGCATCATTCTGCACAGTTTGATTGCTGTACATTATGGACCTATTTGCTGATTACAGAGTCATAGGCTGCTTTAGTTTGAACATTAAATCATGATGTACAATGTACATAAAATTCACTGTGTAAAGTTGGCTTCAGCCCAGCAACTTTCCTACGATGAAAGGCAGGACTTTAAGTAGAATCGATATCCAGAATAGATTTGGGCATTGCATACAATACATGCATAAGTCTTGCCTGAAGGTGTTGATAGCATTTTTACAAGGATGGTTTGAAGTACATATATGGTTGCTTATTTATTTGTCACTTTCTCTCTCATTTACTCACTCAGTCACTCACTCAATCTCTCACTCATTCTTACACTCACTCACTCACCAACTCCACTGAGCTCACTCAAACCCTTCAGCCCTTGAAAATTGGAAGCAGCAGATACAGCTGACCGGTTGCAGGCAGTCGAGCTCTGAATTTGTTCCTGCTCTTCTTTGGATTTGCATGGCTTCATTTCCTTGTACAGTAAATCTCTTAATTCCCTTTCAAGGACTTGTGCCTGAACTTTAACCCCCCAATCCCGAAGCCAATCAGAACTTTTTAATGGGGAGATGCAGGCGATAGGGATGGATGCGCATCCGGATCGCTCTGCATTTTGTCTTCGAATCTTTAATTTCCTCAGTTCAAAGAGAATCAGCCTCAGAGAATAAGGTGTGCAGAAGTTGCTTCCAGGGGTATTTTGGAAGAAATCTGTATTACTGTAAGCCAAGGTCTTCTTTTTAGGAGAAGCTGTAAAATGGGTAGATTTATTGTGAAGTACAGATCATGATGTAAACTTTCCACTGATAATACATATTTGTAGGTCAAACAACTATTAAGGACCCATTCCAGTGGACGGAGACTGTTGATTGACCAAAATTGGATTTGTGTGACCTATGACTTCATAAATTGCATATGATCCATGATGTTAAATTATGATTTGAAATACAACACAACAATGGGATTTTTTTTAGCTACTATTGAGCATTTTACTTGCCTCATGGTTGCAAAGGGAGAATTCTGATTCTGGTGGACATGCAAGAAACATCTTCAACTCATTTTACAATAGGCATTTTATAACATTTTTTGTTCATAATAGGGGCATGCTTGCTGTGGCAAGACCTCCTTGACACGGTCAAATGATTTGTGCCAACAGCGATTGAATAAGTGACATCTTCCGTCATACATTTCTTTATAGGCACTTAGGTTCATGACGATGCTTTATCCTCCACTCACTTTGCCAATTCTAGCTGGTCAAAGTGATGCACAATCTGGTTCAATCCAATTTTGTAGAACAGGGGCAGCAGGCCACCATGTTTGCTGTGACCTTTATTGAAAGACTAATAGTGACCTTGGAGTCGGAAATTGGATAATGTTGACCTCGAGTTGCTGCGAGACTGCTTAATGTAAGAGAGGTGTTGGCACTGATCCATAAAATCCCTTCTACATGTATATCTGCTCAGGATTGCTTACAGTATACATGTACATTATATAGCTACAAGGTTCCACAGAAGGGGGGGCTGCTATTGTTTCAGCATTTCTGAACTTGTATTTGAGTCTGTGAGTCTGCAATCTGTGAGTCCGAGAGCTATGCAGTTTTAAAAAAGGAAAGTCAGAGAGATGGTGATAAGAGGTCAAGAATGATTGAATGTATGGGGAATCAAGGTTTGAACCTTCGCCCAGAAGGTAATTGAAAGCAATGACTCCTGTCAATTTTACATTTCCTTTGATGACATTCATCATCAACTGGAATATTGCCATTTGTATGTGTTTAAAACAACACTTATCTCTTATCATGCCTCTACACTAAAGTAAGATAATAAAACATAAGATTTATTCCTACATTTTTCTCCCCTCAGCTCCACCCTCTAAACCAAGGAACATCATCTCCACCGTCAACATGACCACGGTGGAACTGCAGTGGGAAACCCCGGTGGACAATGGCGGCCGGCATGACCTTCACTACAAGATTGTCTGCTGGAGATGTCATGACATCACGTGTGTGGAGTGTCGGAGGGCTGTCCAGTATCGCCCAGCAAAGGTGACATAGATTCAGCTTTGATTGACACAGGTCTAAATTCTATTCTACTTGTAGCTGAGTCCATTCCATACAGCCTTCCAATGATACATGACTTTGATACATTTGATTTCAAGTTACTGTAGTACAAAATATGTCACAGACAGCTGGTGACTTTCATCCTCTCTGTCAAGTTGTGTCGGATTGAAAAGACAGTCAAACCTGGTCGGGCAACCATCTGACGCAGGCAACCACCTCAAGTCACAAGCCACATTAAAACAGTCCTGTCCGCTTTTACATAGTTAACCCCATCCTGCCCTGAGAATTTTTCCTCAATCCCTTGAGTTGTTGCTGAATCCAGGTTTGACTGTATGCAAACTTTGGATGTATGGTGGGTGTTGTTCATCACCCATTTTAAACTGATAGCCATCAGCATACTTTTCAGCACTAAGGACAAACACAGGGCACTGTGCTAGGGTGTTATTACTACAGACATAGGGACAACCTGATAAAGATATTAATTGTTTGTTTACAGGTGGGACTGAACAACACAATGGTGACAATCGAAGGCCTGATGGCGTACACCAAGTATCGCTTTGAGGTTCACGCGGAGAACGGGGTGTCCAGTACCAGCAGGGTGAAGGATCGCTTCGAGTCCATCACGCTCAAGACCAACGTCGCTCGTGAGTACAACAGACTACCCTTTTTTTTCTGAAAATAATTTCATTGGTTGAACATACACATGTACATGTAGGATATTGGAGCAAGACATTACTAGTTGTGTAAAAAAGAAAACTCCAATATCCTACACTTTTTCTGTCAAAATGCCAATATATCAGTCCTTGATAACACAAGATGTCAGTTTCATAGGCAAACAGTGGCAGCTGGTTGCTTTAAATTGAATTACTTAGTTTGCATACCTGCAAACATGAAGTCGCTAGTAACAGATAACGACATTTGCTCCACATCATTTTTAACCTTCTCCCTGCTGCTTAACCTCGAAGCCAATACGAATTTGCTTCAAAAAGGCTACTTCAGTGAATAGAAGGTTAAAGATTCTTTTAAATCAAAGTATTGATTCTGACAACCCTCTCTCAAGTTAAAGTAGGAGCTTCAAATCCCTGCTTAACCATTACAGTACAAAGTTACAGACAATCTGACATGTACATTGTATGCAACACTTTATTTGGTTTATTGAGATTTGATTGCAAATTGCTTACTACATCTGTCCGTTGGGTAATTTGCACTGTGAAAGTTTACAAGTTATGCAATTCAGATTTAGGTTCAAACCTTTTTTGTTAATTGTGTGAGACAATGCATTTAAGATGCATTAGCTTCTTCATCGCCAAACATGCCAGTCACACATTAGTAAAGATAATGAAGCATGCCATTAAAACAAATGGGGTCTTAGCAACTCTTTAACCATTACCGTTCCCCCATAAATCACTGTGTGAGTGATAACAGCCTGATTAAACAATTAGTGTCACAAAGGTCAGCTTATTTTTACTGGGGTGTCAGATGAGATACGCACAGCGGAAGTGGAGCTGATTAAAATGAATTTTCTTCATCACAGCGAGAAGATAAAAGTTCCAAGAGATCACTCAACAGTTTGACCTGGTTTGTCGTAAAAAATTAGGAAGATAGGTGCTTGATATGGAGGCTACCCTGTCCCAAGCTGGATGGGTGACACTGACTGAGCGGGACAGGTTTCATTGCCTTATCGATTGACCTACAAGACTGGTATCTGGACCGTATAAGAACCAAGAGGTCAGGGGGACAGCAATCAAGGAAATGTCCTGTCAACATAGCATTAACACCCAGGTCAATTTCTATCTAATTTGAAGGTGTCTTAAGCCATTATACAAGTCTGCTTTGTGTCTGCAGGAAAACTTTTCAACTGAATGTTGTTTCATACAAGCCAGCAAAATTGTTCTGATTTTTGTATTGTATATGTTCTAGGTAAACACTGTTCCTTTAAACACCAACTTTTGATAGTTTACCGCTTAATATACAGTAGAGATTTAGATCCATGTCTTCAATACATGCTTTTCAGCAGTCAATAGACATCAATGAACGTTGCCTGTAAGTGCCTCCAGTGCTCAATACATTTATTGGGACTTTCATCAACAGAGGAGTTTTCAGTATCGATCTACTCAGGTCTGAGGAAGCACGCTTGTTTCTGCTATTTGACCTTTCAACCTCAAGTAATTCACAGCCTTCTGGTCAATTTGCTTCTCTTGTTATTAAAATCAAATTTGAAGTTAATGTACTTGTGAGTGGTTGAAGAAAACTGTATTACATGTTGTGCATGTTTATGGGTATTATGTGAATTATCTCCTTCAAATCCCCATTCACTGTTAATTTGTGGGGACTTGATTCCACAATAGGCTGAGAAAGCAGGCATTCGCTGTGTTTTAACTTCGCAGTTGAAGCAATTGTGTAGTAAGTGTTAACTGCGTGATGACTGAGTCACCAACATAAAACCACCATGACGATGATTTCCATTATTCCAAAATCAGTGTCATTTTGAGGGTTTGAGGACCCCTGTGGCCAAGCTTCTGTTTTCTGCCCTGTCCGTAAAAGAAATGACTAACCTACATTTGTACATCATCAAATAAAAGTCATCAATCAATCAATCAATCAATCAATCAATCAGTTATGTCAATGGTTGACCAAAGTTGTTATTTTCTAGTGGGGACATCAAGGGCATCAGTCAGAGAGTGTTTTACCCTCTGTGCTGAGTTCACTTCAGTGCTGGAAGTTCTGGACCTCTGTAGTTGATGGAACTGTTGACAGCCTTTGGGACACTACCGGTATCTTCAATATGGCATCCATTAACAATAGCCCACAGCCTCAAAGGAAGATACAAAGAACTCTAGGTCACATACTGTAAATGCAGAAATGTTTGCGGTGGTTTTGTTTTTGCGGTTTTCGCGGTAAGCTCTTCGCCGTGAACTTAAAACCACCACAATTTTTTTCCCCTACCTCCTTTTCTACTATTGTCTCGAATGCACACTTAAAACAATCATGAGCGCTCCATTTTCTACCTACTGCGAAATTAAAACCACACAAACTTAAATGCATTTACAGTATAACGTGGGTTTGTAGTCTTCAACATGTCCGCCCTTTGTATTGACTTCACTATAGTCCTGAAACTTCCTCCAATAGCTGAAGCAACTACAGCCTCAGGGACTCCATCTTTAATATAACATCCATTAACACAAGCTCAGCTGTCAGCAAGACACTGACACTTGGAGTTCCATGGGGAAGGCTTAAAAGCAGACTAGTGAGTTCTCCGTGGTGCGATGGGACTCGTGTCAAACATTTATCTCGACTGCAGCTGCGCTGATGGTATTAATTTGTGTTAGGGAGTCTTTAAGTAACACGGAGAAAGAATTTGCAAAGGAAACTTTTATTAACTTTGGGATGTAAGGATCGATGTAAGCTGGATTTCAGTATTGAGGGTGGAAACAGTTTTGGTAATACAGTATTACATGAATGATTGCAAGGTTTTCAGCTGAGAATTTGTTCACATCATCCTGAGGATGACTGCTTTACAGTTTTATCAAAGGTCCTCCAAAGAGAGAATGTAAAAAAAGCCAAGTGTTATTTGATTTATTAAGGGAGCCCACAGTTGTAATACGTAGGTTTTCAGAGAAAAATTTGGTTACTTTCATCCTGATGACGACTGCTTTCCTTTTTATAAATGGACCTCCAAAAAGAAAATACAGACATGCAGGACCTTAATTCTTAGGAGATATAAAGTACAGTACTGTAGTAAGTTTTACGACAGGGAGGCATAACCTATTTCCAAGCACTCATGGACCATATAGAAATATATAGCTGCAATACATGCATATATAAGACTTGGTTTTCAATCTACTCTGGCAGTTTAGTTGCATGTACAAGCCAACGGCAATCGAGTGGGATATGCATGACTGAGAGCAAAGCTTTTATCAGACACAGTGGCGCGGTTGTGGTGGTTCTGCTCCAATAACTCAGCACAGCGGCTCAAGCAGTTTTACACGCCTTCGAAGGATCTCAAACTCCTTGGACTGTACTTTAAGGATGTGAAGGTGGATTGCGGAGTGTAATTCATGGCCTGATAGTGGCTCAAGTGCTCCAGAAGGGGTAGTGATATAACGTGTAAGGTGTTGGGTTTATGTGTCGGGTTATTGGGGTGTGCAATAGGGCAGAAAGGTTGGCAGGTACATGACGTACATGTTAAATGTGTATGTGTGTGTAGGGCTGAGTAGAGTAGTGTAATGTAGTTACTGTAGCTCCCATTCTCAAGAGTGAGAAAGTGTGCTAACCTGCAAGATTAAATGAGTGAAGGGAAGAATGCAGGAAAGAAGGATAAAGAAAACTTGAAAGCTAACACACAAATAAGGGAATGGAATATTCATTTACACAAGTTTCTGATGTTCAAAGTAAGGCATGCAGTCACATAAACAGTTAGTTAGACTTTAAAAAACCTTCTACTAAAGACTGTAATTTTTCCAAAATCTAGTTTAAGGTTCATCAGCAATGTCAGCAAGGCTTTGACCCAAACAAAATGGTTTGATGAACTTGAAGTATGTAGCTTCATGTATGTACCTCATGTCTATGAGCATAAGGAAGCCCAGCATACATTTAAGTAGTACATGAACCCTTTACCCCCAACTTAGAGAAGTCTTTGAGCCATAGAATTAGTATCCTCCTCCCTCGCCTACAATGTGCATGTTGATGCTATCAGTCCAGCTCTTAGTGCAGTATGAGGAGATCACACTCACTTGATGTTCTTGAACGTTAACAAACAAAAAAAGGTAAGATGAGGTAAAGCCAAACTGATTCAATTCCTTGGTTCTTGGACCTTTTTTTAAAAAGATTTAACAAGAGGGCAGCATGTCTACAGAGGGCTGGGAGAAATCTTCAACATGGCTATGTTTACTGGCACAGAAAATGTATTGTACAACTTTACAAGGTACAGACTCTGTTTCCATGTTTATTACCTTCCATGCAGTTTTGTTGGTAATGTTTAAAAAAAAATCTGAGATGGAACAAATTAGATTTGACTGTGTAGCATAGCAAAGAGAGGTACATAGTAACCTCTGCAGGGCGAAATATAAAAACATGAGCTACATTTGTACTTACTGTAATTCACATCATCTTCACAGTAGCAAAATTTCACACTATAAGGAAAGTGGACATTTTCACTGAACTTTAACTTCACTGTGGCAGCAAGTGATTTACAGAACAGATGTGTGAAGGAATCATAAATAATTAAGGCAGGTTTTTCATGGAGATGATAAGTTCATGGTACAGAAGTGAACGTGAAAACAGTAAACATCAAGTTACAGTCACTGTGAAAGAAACAAGAATTACAGTATTAACATGATACATGTATATGATAGAGGTTCCGAATCCAGTATAAGAGGCCCCTAGAATTAGAGCTGTTTACCCTAGTTTTTCGTGTCTAGAATAACTTCATGTTCTTGATGGTGATAGATATTCATGTCGTTTAATCTACAAGCCTTCACATGCTGATATTGACAGTGATTGAATTATTAATCAAACAGGCTACACATAAAAAGAGCCATAAAAAGTTAGAAAGTTTGATAGCCGTTATCAAATCCACTGAAGAGTCATTAGGTTTATCGCCTCATGAAATTACCCTGCTGACCTGGCCTTGACTGGAATATGATACGGTTCCGAACGTGCGGAGCCAAGTCTATCAATCGTCCCAGTTTTCGTAAAACGTGTTACCGCCATATCGTAATCTTGTTGGGGGAATGAATATGATGGATACGGGAGGATCAACAGCGAAGTCAAAAGTGCTTCCGCCGCCGCTGTCCTGTACATCTTCTTTATCCAATTTGCAGGCCTTTTGTGCGACTCGCAAAGTCGTTTTGCCCGAAACGCGTCAAAACGTTGCCCAGTAATTACGTTCTTCACACTTTGTGGATAAGCCTGCAGGTCCCTAATGACAGGGTGGTTCGGACTTCATTCAATTTCAGCCAGCGGAAAAGATAAACATCCTTCAGAAAGGCTGTTGAGTGGATCTAGGCTTTACCCAGTTAGATTACAAAGGCTCTCACCCTCTCCAAAACAGAAAGGGAAAAGCTGTGTAAGTGCATTACTGGGGATCAGAAAGCTCGCAGGGCTCCTGTTGTATACAAAACTGGATGAGCCGAGATCATGTCAGTTGCCCAGCAACTGGGTTGAAGGTCAAATGAACTGCCAATCAAAGTGGCATCTTCGAATACACAAGTATAATTGGCTCACTGCAAGTGTTTCAGGGTCCATCTGGGCCTCCAGAGCAGGTTTACACTGTAAGATGTGGAAGGATTTCTTCTCATTATACTGTAACTTACAGTGGAAGTCTTGAAATGTTTGCGGTTGTTGTATTCTTGCGTTTTTCGCGGTAGCCTCTCCAATGTAAAATCATGACACTGCAAATGTGTGGTTCTGTTCTATTACTACACTATAAAATTGTTTAAACCGCGAACTTAAAACACCGCAAAAACGTCTTTTCCCCTACTGCTGAAAAATTAGGTCCTCGGGAAAATAAATGAATTTACAGTAGTAAAGTGCAAGTCATGTACTATTTATGCCAAGGATTGAGTTAATCCAGATGGCCTTGAAGAAAATGGACAGCTGACAAGACTGTGGGCTCAGCCCCAAACCTCTGTCCAGACTTTGAAACTTACTGGATATTTCAGCAGGAGTCTGTCTCAACTTTTTCATTTTCTTTAATCATATTTCTGGCACACATCTCTACTGTGTGATGAAGCAGATTAGGCAAACCTGACAACGCTTACTAATAGGGGTATTGACAATCCTTCACAAACCCCATCTTCTCTAGGCTGGTAAATTACTATCCAAACTTATTATAGCTGCATAGTCACTTTCATCCTCTCTTCAGATAGCAACAGAGGGCGAAAGAGACTCAGATGCTATTGTAACAATGTAGGAGGCTAAATGTTGTCATCTTCTAAGTATAGATTCTGAGGTAGAAGTGAAACTGCTTGAAATGAAGCTGCTAACGAATTGCCTTACAAAATTCAGGAAGTGCATACCACCCTATCATAAGCTACAATTGGATTCCAACTCTCCACGTTTTTAATTAGACCAGGATTCCAGGCCCGTATCTAATTCACTTCCTCCTTGCTCCATTTCTTCACTTCTGCCCCTATCTCTAAACTTGACATTGAGAAAGTGCAAAGGTAATCCCTTGTATGGAGGCGGACGGGAGCGAAAGGAAGAACACAGCTGCTGACTTTGAACTTGAAATTCAATCCTGTGATATGGAAATTCCTGCTGCTGGCTGGAGATGTAGAGGGGGTGACTTATGAGGTCTGTAATCAATACGACAGTGTGTCAAAACGTGGGTGCCATTCTCATGAACCACTCGGAGCTGGAGTTATAGGCCACACCAAGATGACATGTTTTTACATCCATGTAAAGGCAGTTATGCTTTCATGATTCCTGAGTTTATTTGTTGGTTGTTTATTGTAAAAAGAATTAAAGTCGTTGATTCTGGGGTATAGTATTATAGATGACATTGTATGTTTGTCACTCAGTATGCATAAATGGGATATTTTTATATGGGGAAAAATGATAAACTGAAAGAGAGACCTGCACAGGGGCCGAGACAACATTTTACACTAAATTCAGGAAGCCACCAGCTACATTGTACATAATGTGCTGAATTCAAGTAGGGAGGCTCCTCTTTACTCTAGATTGAGGCGCTTAAATTACCAAAAATGTACCGATTGCCCTCAATGTTGAGAGGTCCGGCTACAAATTGCTTGAAATTAAAGTGACCGATTAAATTAGAGAAATAGTCATAAAGGCCCCCATTCAAGGATTTTTATCTCCATGAAAAATGGAGATATTGTTTTGGGTGTGTCTGTTTGTTTGTCTGTTTGTCTGTCTGTTTGTGTGTTCCGGACTACTGTAGTCAGCATAACTCAAGAGCCTCTTGATGGATTACGATGATATTTGGTATGTGGACAGGTGTTGTGAAGCCGAAATTCAAGGTCGATTTTGGGCCCCCTGGTATGTGACCTTGTTAATTTTGATAACATTACCTATATGAAGAACAGAGAGATATTGTGTATATATATATGTATGTATGTATGTATGAATATATACTCATTGATCTTAACAGTCATACACATTCAATATCGATTCAATTTGGTACTATAGATTGTAGAATCCTTGGGAGATGTGCAGTAATGGTTTATGTCAGGGTCAGTCTGATTGGTGGATCTCCAAGATTACCCCGGTCGGCATGGTTATCCATCTCTCCCATCATGCACCATAAAGAAGACCATCTATTTCTCGGGTCATTGGGACTGCTTATCAGATGATTGGCCAATGATGGCTCCATTACCAACCAATCAGGGCAACAAACAGATGACCAAATATGGGTACTAAAATCATACCTAGAGGCTCAAGTACCATAAGGCAGGTTATGTCCCGGTCATATTTCTGATCCATACCAAATTTATGTTGTCTTTTTATTCCCCATATAGGCATAAGTATAATATATGTGATAGATAAGGATGGATGTGTGCGAAAGGTCAACACTCTGGTGAGATTTAAAGAGAGATAGCCGTGATGTCTTGTGTGTAGGCCACCCCAGTTTATTCGTTGGTTCTTGGGAATGTTAAATGTAAAGTAAAAATGAGTCAAGAAACCTACATGTTCTTAGTGTATTCAACTGAAATTTTTAACTGTGATATTCTTAAGATTTTCATATGCTATTTTCATATGCTATGCTTTACCTTTTTTATGCTAATCAAAGTGCACAAAGTAAAGACTAGTGCTTACCAACAAGCTTGCGGTCAGTCTTCTGATCCTTCTCAAGTTGAAATGATCCCAGTTACCATGTTGTTACAGGGGACTTTTCAACTCTTAATTTAGATATTACTTGTTTATTTGGAATGGATGCAAACATTTTTGGTAGATTGAAATACATGAATATGATTATTGCAGAAAATATTATTTATGTCACTAGTACATATATGTAGGAGAAGTACCGGTATATGAAATGTGTACTAACAAAGTAAAAGGAGGCAAATATACCCTTGGTGAGAACATGTTAAGCATTTCCTGCACTGATACTTTGGCAAATCCATTAACCCATGTGTAAAGTAAACTCACCTGTTGAACAGACAAGTGAGTCTGTTTATCCCCAGGTTAATTGCCTTACCTGTGCAGGCGTGCACAGGAATTGCTTATGTCATGGCAGGTAGGTTACATGTATCTACAATTCCCCTAAGTGACAATTCCCTGAACTAGCAAATTTGAAATAGATTGCCATGAATGATAGTTGTTGGCACAAATGTTTTACCCTATAAGTTGTAGTGGATCTTTAACCCTTGAAATGCTATGCCCAGCAGAATAGCATATTCAAATATTCTTAGCTCTTTGAGGGTTAACACTAACTTATCACATGATGAATTTACAACCTATTTTCTTCTCCCATATTGGTATAGACAGTCTGCAAAATATTTTGTTCCTTTGGCTTGAGCATGCAGAGGATGGAAAGGGGTCAAATTGCTTACTGCCATCAATTTTGTTGCTGTCTACCGTCTACTGTATACTCGTCTCCTACTTTAGATAATTGGTTGGATTAGTGGTTCAGTGTGGGTGACCCAGTGAACTAGCAGCCGTGTTGACCTAGAATTCCATCACATTCATGTACAGTGTACTATTATTGTAGACAGAAAATGCTCTAATTCAACAAAACATACGTGTCAGCGGATTCCTCCTAATGAGTTTTATTTCTTTAGTTGCCACATATAGAAAATAAAGATATACGTTATATTATATATCATATAATATTGTATATATTTATCATATATCATAACATAGACTTTGAAAACTAGTCTGAACTTTAAACACGTTATATACAACTGTTACAACAAAAATCAAGCAAAAGTACTGGATATATTCTCTAAAGACTATAGTTATTTGCACATCTATATCATGAAGATGCTTCCAAGTCTAGGCCTCTACTCAAGTACAGTGATTATTTGCTACATTGTTTTTTCCTACAAACCCTCATATCATTGAAAATGTGGGACTAGCCACTGCCTCGAAAGAAGACGTCAGACCCCCCCCCCCCCCCAGTAATGTACATCTGATACAGTAGTTCTATAGTCTAGACATTGTCATATATTTTCAACAGACATATTCAAACCACATTTCTATTAAAATCCCAAAACCTCATATCTTTGAAAATGTAGGACTATTCATTAGCCACTGCCTTCAAAGAAGATTAGTCAGACCCCTCCCCAGTAAAGTACATAGAAACATCTGATACAGTAGTTCTATAGTCTTGATGTTGTTCTACATTAATTTTTCATGTGTTAGTGCATCTGTTTGTTGTGTTGCAATTAGCCCTTGGGCATGAGTTTTTAAAAAGATTGTTGCAGATGTTGCTGCATAGATTGAAGTTTCTCCTAACACATTCAAATTCAGAAGTCATTCCTTTTCAGCAGATAATACAGCTATATGCTACATTTGACATGTTACTTTACAGTGTGCATTCTCAATAGAATAAGTTGCAAATATGAGTACTTTACATGGATTACTGAAAATACATTGAATTTGCCTGGGTCTCTGCAATGTCAAACTTCCTAACCATCCAAATTTTCTATCAAGTTCTTTTGATTAGCATGAATTTCTGCTTGTTTTTCTTAGTCCAAATCACAAATACTACTATGCTGCATCCAAAAGTCTATTATATTGTAGTTTCAAGATACTATTTTTCCTTGAATTTTCTAAGACCATGACATCAGACCTTCAAGTGATTGAATGATGACTAATTCTTGTATTTTTAGACAATTATTTTCAACTAGTTGGCCAAGTTCGCAAATATGGCTTTTTTCAGTGATTCAGGCCTCACAGGGTCTTCAGCTGCCAATCGGGAAGTGCAGTGTCTATCAGGTCTTCTCCAGACAGCGCTGAACTTTTGCTTGTTTTACACTCAGGCTGTCCATGAGCTGAATTGTACAGGACATGAGATGTGCTGTCCTTACTCTCAGGCTGTCCATGAGCTGGGTTGCACAGGACATGAGATGTGCTGTCCTTACTCTCAGGCTTTACATGAATGGTGTCATTGTCTCCAGGACCTGATGTCTGGCTTTGGTCAGGGTTGGCTTGTCTGTCTGTTGCTTGCACTTCAGCGGAGTTGGAGTATGCCATTGCGTACAGCTCGATTTTCTGGCTTCCTTCTATTTCAGAAGATGTTACAGTAGTTTCTTCATCTGTTTCAGTTGGTTGGTCATGATTGGCCAAACTTGCGCCACTCCAGCCTTTGTAGATAAAGATGGCGCCTACTGATGCCAACACAAGGAGGAGGGGCACAACAACAGCACTGATCATGGCCAATACATAGGTGCTGTTGTCATTCTTGTGGGCAATTTTGTCTCCCTCAACAAGAATGATGACGTGGTCCATCACTGTTGTGTGCTGTGAGAGTGGCATGTCATTTGTGGATGACAACTCTGTGTAGTCCTCAGTTGGATTGTTGTGGTTGGACAGATAGGTGGAGTTCATTTCAGGAAATGTGGCGTTCTTCTTTACAGCAGCTGCTGTGATAGACATTTCATCATGTCCCATGAACTCAATTACCTCTTGTGGCCTGTCTGGATTGGTGTGGCAGATGTCCTTTCTAATGCAGGACAGAGCATTTCCTTTGACTTCAGCAGGTGATGCACAACTCAGAAGGAAGTAATCAGAGATGAGCTTCAGGTGCGGTAGGTTACAGATGAACCACACTAGGTTCTTGTCACATTTCAGCTTGTTTCCTGCCAACTGTAGACGAAAATACGGGTTTTCTGCAAGTTTCATGACATTGGTTTTGATTAGAGTAATGAGATTCATTTGTAGGTCTGCAAACAATAATGCTGTAGGCAGCAGAAGTGCATCAACTGGCACAGAAGTCAGTTGGTTGGTGAACAAGCGCAGTATTTTCAGGCGAGGCAGGCCACGGAAGGAGTGCTTTGATATGACTGAGATCACATTCTTCTGGAGGAACAAGTGTGTTAGGCTTTTGAGCCCGAGGAAAACATCAGAATCTGAAGATAAAAGGAGAAAGGATTTATCAATGAAAACCAGCACAAAACGGTAACAAACAGGAAAAAATGCATATAAACATCATTGCATTTTGACAATGTCATTCGTGTAGATTATTTAGATATTCTTTTTGTTTTGTTCTTGATGAATTGATTACCTGGAATTGAATCTATCACATCCCTAAGGGCTGTCTTAGCTGCTTGATGGCGGTTGGTTTTGTCACAGCCCGCTAATGAAAATTCTACATAAAAATTGTGCATCAGCCTACAAAGAATGTGACCGCGCCATTACCTAGACTGGAGATTCGGTTGTCACTCAGATGGAGCATTGTCAGTGCCGATAGACCTTGGAAAGCCCCAGGCTGGATCGTGGAAACGTTTGACTTTTGGATCAACAGATGGTGAAGCCTGGAGATGTTTGGGAAAGACCTCGGCAGGGGCATGGAGGAACGGAGATGGCTGATGTAGATTATTCAAGTTTCTTTGAAGAAGCCAGTTGGTAGGGCATCCAGACATGCTTCGAAGCTGTATGTACATCCTGCATGTCCAACCCAGCTGCAGGGGGAACCCTTCCTTGCAAGTGGATGGGGACAGGTACAGCGAACACTTGTCTGAAGTTTGGAGAAACGACGTACATTGTGTATTGGTCTGTTGGGACTGCAGCTTTCTGGGCACCTTGCAACTGCTACTGGCACAAGAAGTAGATGACTGGAGGCGAGCAGTAACAAAACCTGTGTCTTGCTTTGTGCCATCGTGAGAAGTGATGTGTGTCTCACTGCATTTCTTAATGCATTTTAACATCTGTCTGTAGAATAGACATAACTATGTATAAGTATGATGCAATTGGTAATCACGTTGCTGAAAATTGGTGTTTGTCATTTTCAAGTTGATAACCAATACAGTTGTATGTGCGTCAGTAAATTTCCTCATGCGTCATTGATTGAATGTACACCCACGTGTTTGCCTCATTTATATTTATTTCATTTATCAAATATGATGCAACTGTCAAAGTTAAAAAAATTATGGCATGGCTACATTTTGAAAATTTCTTATGATCAGTTCCTTAAAAATGTGTGACAAGTTAACTTTCGAACATGGCAGTGTAACCAAAACTGACCATCCTTATACACATTCCATTCAAGGAAAATACTGTAAATGCAGACATGTTAGCGGTGGTTTTTTGTTCGCAGTTTTCACTGCGAAGAGCCGCTCCATTGTGTGACTGTAGCGCTACTTTTGTTTCCAACGCAAACTCAAAACCACAGAGAACACTCCATTTTCTCCCTACTGCAAAAGTCCCCGCAAAAATTTCTGCATTTACAGTATATGCCATTGTGTGTAGGTACAACTGTCTTTTTATCTTTGCTACTTTTGATTGACACAAAAAGATCATAATTATGTAAATGTATTTGCCAACATCCAGGCCTCCCTAGTATTAACTGAATAGACATTCAATCAGATCTGTAAGATAGATGACTCATAAGTCATGGTGCCTAACACCAAACGAATTTGATTTCGCCCGGCAAAGTGCAAACGTGTAATTTGATATGCAGGTGATATGAGTAGTGTAGTACAGCCCCTAGCAAGCTGACACGTTGTCTTCTGCCAGTTGTAAACTGTATCATCAGAATCAAATTTCGAAGGGGACGGGACATCAGCAGTGAGGTCCCCGCTATCGGTGGAGGCACTAATTGACAAAGTGGAGAGGACAGAGACATATGAGGGCCTTGTTAGACGTCACAAGCGGTCCTTACTCCAGCCTGCCGCCATTGTCTGCGCTGTTTTTTATGCGGCTGGCGTAGAAATCCATGGAATCACCCGTTAATAGGGTTTTGTGTCCTTTGTTGGCAATTTCTCTTTACATTTCTATGCCAAATCTCTGCTAAAAATACCAAATTCATGGACATTCACAATATTACATCTTTCAGTTCTTAGTCTAAGTGGCGCAGTTGTGAAAAGATGACCACAATGTAGGCAACCATTTGTTAAGGTTCTAGTTACTCATGTTGCCATGGCAATGGATGCTAGCATGTGGTGACGTCATGCAAATGAGCGGTCCTCACTTCACGGCAGATCAGCGGCTTTGTGTCGGAAGCCTTTGAATTCTGTTGCCTTGGAAATCGCTGTAACTCACTCTCAAATGGGCAACCAAGGGGGTTCCAGAAAAAATGGCTTGACTCGATTTCTTATTTCTGTTTTGCCTAACTTCAGACAGCATGGCTGAGGACTTATATATTTACAGCTTATTTGGGAACATTGCATAGAATTCTGTTAATACTGTAATTTAGAAATTCAAGACTGGTGAGACTTGCAATCGTACACTGTCACATGACAGTTTTGTCCTAGATAATTACAATCCATTTGTAGTTGGTCTGAATATGGATATATACCTTCCAGATGGTCTTGGAAAATATGATTGGCTTTATTTTGTAGATAAAGTCCTGTTTAGTTCACCCTTCAAAAATTGTTGACATTCAAAAGTAGGAGCAAAAGGAAATCTTTGGGTATGCCCTTAAATCTAAGCACAAGGTCTGCAGGATTAGTAGCAGTGTTCCCATTACCCATGAAAAATGTCTATTATTTCCTTTTTCAGTGTACACATGTAGCACATATGAAAATAGCATACAGCATGCAGTTTTTTAAAAATTGTCAGTGTCAGACAAGTGTAACTTCCAAAGTTCCAAAGTATTCATATTTCTGGGTTCTGGATAGAGGATGGCTTTGACAAGGAACCAGTAATTTTCCTTAGTTACTGGACTCAAAGGGTAGAGGTTTGTCTAGAATCTCGTTTCAAGACATTAGGAACTTGCAGACCAAATTGGAGACTCCACCGAGAAGTCTGCACTCGCTGTTCTTTTGATGCCGTTTCTTGATAAAGACATCAAAGTTCTGCCAGTGGAGACCCCCTCTGTGGTCGGTGCTAAACCACAGACCGGTCGCCGTAATCTTCTCTCATGTCTAATGGCTGGAAAATGGAAAATTACGGCTCTCTTTGAGGGCTGCCGCTGGCATTGTTGGAACGCAGGTCACCATATGGGTGCAGGGGTGCATGTATGCTTGGCAGGGGGGCTTCCGTCCCCAGACCTGAACGTGGGATTGGGACTTCATTAGCTAATGAACTCCTCTAATGTGGTGCCCCGTGGCCTCAATGGTCAAGTGCCCAGCTGCCTGTGATGCACGGGGTGCTGACTGCTTTGTTATGTTGACCTGCGTGTAGACTAGCTCAGTGGTTCCACTCCTACAATAGTTTTAGATCATGATTTATTGAAAAAAATCTTTGTCTGTTTATATGAATAGACACTTAGACTGTCAAACTTTTCATGTGAATCTTGTGCCAAGTTTTCCATCAAGACAATATACATGTGGAAGGTGTATTCTTCACGAGTCAAGTGAATTGTAGTAAGTCGAGGGGAGTAATGATTGTCAATCTCTAAGGTCGACATAATTTTTTCTGTGGAAATGTTATGATTTATGAAAAGATCAGCTTTTCAAGTACGGTCAAAACATCACAAGAAAACCTCTCTGATAAAGTCAGGTCTACATGTACATGCATGTATGTGGACAGGTGCATGGTCACTGTAAGCCAGAGAGTAAAGATATCAAGCAAAGAAAAAGATGTGATGCTACTCTCTGAATGAGATACAAATCTTTCATCTTATCAGTTAGCGGATTTAAATTTTGTAAAAAGACAAGCAGAGAACATAAAGACGAAAGGAAAGAAGTAGAGCAGAAGGTGGTAGATCTCCATGGGGGAGGGGGGCGTGTAACGAGGTGAGAGGTCACTGGTTAGTAATGAACTGGAGAGTTGATCTGTGTTTCAACACGAGTGCACAGCTTTGTGTGGTAGTACAGTGGAGCAGATGGTAGCTTGAGTGCAGATGTACACAATGTAGACAGATATTCAACCAGTGTTTCTGAACATTCCAGATTTGAAGCATAATTAGATCTGAGTGTCCCTTTCTTCTCTGAAAAATGCTCAACTGTCCTGACAGCATGGTAAAGCTATAGAAGAGCAGGGTCATTCTTCAGTGATATCGTGATGTCAAATACCAAAAAGAACAGATACAGTACTGTAAATTGATTTTTTCACAGGAGTTAATTTTGAGTTTTTGCAGTATTTTAAGTTGCTGTTCAAACAATTCTGTAGTGCAGTTACAATAGTAATATAATGGGAAGTTAATCAATAATCAACCAGTGTCATCAAAAAAGTTCCTATTACTTCTGGTCTGGACCTTGCTAACTTTTGGTGGAAGAAGTCTACATGTACAGCATAATTTCCGACAGCTGTTTCGATTTTCACAGTTTGTATCATCTGGTATATACAGCACACTTTAGGCAAATGTGTCCCTCTAGAGCCCTATCCTAATGTAGTACAGCGTTAATGCAGAGGGAACAGACAACATTTTGCGTAATGTTGCCGACATAATCAAGTTCTCGGGCTCCAGGGGAACATTAACCATCTGTGCTTTTAAGTACAGACGACTTTACTGTAAGGTGGCAGAATTTTATTGAACTTCGTAGTTCTAACGCATCTGCAGTGTTTTAGTAATTGTTCATTAGAGGGGCTGTAAGGTTCTAATGGTACTTGGGCTATACCAATTGAATTTGTTGGTTCTTGGAAATAAAGAAATACTGAATTGGAAGATCAACATGAAAACAGATTTTGAGGGGAAAAGTGTGTATACCGTAGTCATGATCAGAGTCTAGTTTTTCTTCCAGTCCCTGGTTTTCATGTTGTCTCTTGCTAAACTCTTAGTTTGAAATGACCAAGAACTGAGGAAATGAAATTGGTATGGCTTAATGCTACTTATAATTACTAGTAATGATACAGGCTGTAGGAATTCTGTACCCTTCATCGAAGCTCAGTTTAATTCTTTGAAAATAATTATAGGATAACCACCAAGAATCTCTTTTTCTTGAAAGAATGTTACTACTAGATACTATCCAAGCAGTTTCATTTTCATT
Organism: Branchiostoma lanceolatum; assembly: GCF_035083965.1. Classification (NCBI taxonomy): domain Eukaryota; kingdom Metazoa; phylum Chordata; class Leptocardii; order Amphioxiformes; family Branchiostomatidae; genus Branchiostoma; species Branchiostoma lanceolatum. Next base: position 5,528,908 of record NC_089731.1, on the reverse strand, counting down.
TTTGAAAAGCTGCACCCATCTTGTCATTCCTCGTTCACCAATAAAAAAATACTCAAAATCATTCCTCGTCCCACAACTTAAGCTATTTCATACATCTATCTTCTCTGCCTCGTATTAAGATGTCTCTATTAACGACCCGATTGCTGTAGACAGGCGGCCGTGGCCACCGGTTTGTTCTCTCCTCTGATGCGAGCGCGTCTGCGTGAGACCGCCCCTCCCGCCGTGCCATTGTTCACCAGCAGTCAGCCGGCAGACTAGCGGAGGGGGGCCGTCCTTCAGGCCACAAAAGAGCGACAAAACGGCTGCTGCCTGGTTCACGATAATTTGTTGGGACATAAATTTGCCGTGGAATTGGTAGGAAACTTCCAAATGGGAATTGCCCCGGTTAAGAATGGAGTCCTAGGGTTTTATGGATAAATCCTTCAGGTTTTGAAAGAATGAATAGTGAAAGAATTATCAACAGCCAAGAGTTTCTTGTAGATTTGTTCCTAAAAATGTGCTAAATGGTTTTTCAAAATGTTTGAAGTGAGAACGATCCACGATGCTCGGTTTGGCACAATTTTGTCTTTTCTCAAGAAGGACGAGACATCTTTCGTAAATACCTCAGTTTGGCTCCGCTTCAATTCAGCCCAGCACTTCAAAACCCAGGAGCAATTTCAGCCTGCCATCTTTGCAGCTCCTCCTGGTGACTTTGGTGAAAAGGTCAGGTCATCAGGACAAGCCGGATTGACCTTGGTTTATTGTATCCGCTCTTTCTGAGAGGGTGGAACATTCAGATTAAAGGTTTAGCAATCAGGTCTTTGTCAGACGGATTATTGGAGACAATGAATCTTAAGGCTTAAAGGGAGAAGCAGTGCACAGTGCTCTTAAATTGGTTCTGGTTTTATTGTCTTGGCACATACATGTGTCTGTTATATACGCAGAAAAACTAAGGTAGCAAAGAAGTCTTTTCAAGATGGATTTTTTTAGACATAAATCTGTAGCTTTACAGGCACATTAACGCTTTTACTTCCACAAAGAAGCAAAGAGATTATGTTCTTTAAAGTCTTTGTTGGTTTGTATGTTTGTCTATAGGACAGTTCAAAAGTGGTGAATCTATATCTTTTTTGTAGGTAGTTCTTCATACAGTAGTGGGGAAAAGATTGATATGCATGTAGGAATTTTGCCTTGTCTATTTCAAACCCTCATATATTTACAGCACCCTGGAGGGTAAATAAAATACCTCAAGTTGGCAATGGTATTGAACTCCCATAAAAAAGACCAAGAAGCCAGACACGTTTTCAGCCTGGCAATGGTGTTCACTGCACGTCCCTAAAGGCTTTGTGCACTTCATTTTCCTTGAAGAACACCCTGGAGACCCTTCCCATTACAGAAATGAGGATGAACAACCTTCCATTAGAACCAAGTGGTGCGCGGATGTCCTCGGCTATCCGTCTTCGTGAGCCCGACGTTACATCATCTCCACGGTAACGTCAAGTCAGACTGTTTCTAAAAGGGGTCAGAAAAGTGAGGTACAAATGTGGCGTAGTCACTGACTGAGGAGGTGATGATGTTTTCAGTGTCGGTTTGTTTGATTGTTTGATGGTTGATTGCGTGTCAACTAGGTTATTCTAAAGGTAAGATAATGGTAATAATATGATAAGATGATAACTATTGGCCGTCATAAAAGCTTGATGCTTCGTCTTCACCATAATGCTTAGGGTTCAAAAGAAATTTAAGGTTTCTTTATTCAAAGCTCAACAGTTTTTAGGGAAGTCCATTTATTGAGCATGACCTTCTGTTCAGTACCTGTCTGTAAGAACATGACCTCTGTCTGACCTCTGGAGGAACCAATATGGTGGCTCTCCAACATAATTAACATTTGATCTATGAATCAGAGGTGTACACACAAATACACACACTTGTAATTGTATGTGGATAAATGAAATGAATTTACATAAAGCAAATATGAAACAGTTGAAAAAGAAACTGTTTGTAAGTTATGAGTGATGTTTGATTCTTAAGTCCAAGATTCCCGATTGGTCAAGTCAAATCATCAAAAGTATGGTGCTTAAGATTTAAATCAAGATAAAAATTTTATTCACACAAACACATCATTTCATAAAGGATGTTGTCTTCTTTGTCTGTCAAATTTGAAGTGCATGGTGCTTTAGACAAAGTGTATATAAATGTTTTTTCGTGAGCTCCTACTCGCTCCTACTCTTCTCAATAACTCTGTTGGGTTCTTTTTCTTGTAGCTCTAGCAATACACTTGGCCGCTGTAATGATGAATGTAATCCCTCAAACCAAGTCCAAGCATGGCTCCGATAAAGTTACATCCCACATTTGTCAGACATGCTAAACTTGACTTTTTAGATGATGGAACTACATGTTTGAGAGTTACTTGTACACTTAAAAAAGAACATACAGCCCCATGGTGTGCACCATGCCTCCCCTCAGGGAGTCTTCTCTCCCCCATCGTGATCCAGCAGACCGAATGGCCCTGCTCTTGTCCTTCCCCTCCATCCATCACTCCTACAGACAGACTAATGACAGGGTCTGTAGGAATGTGTGCTCTGTACCGGAGCCACTTAGCTGCCAGCACTTGCCTGGTCTGACAGTTCACTCCAGATGAATGCTGTGTACAAAGTCAACAAAAAACAGTCAAATCCAAGCATCTGGTTGGAGAATTTAGGCTTTACAGATGTCCTAATGATAGATGTGTCTGTCCTGGTACCAGTTAGTTGATGTAGTTTCCTAAGACTGACATTTTAGTCATACGGAATATGTAAAAGATGAGCCAGAAAATACAAAAACTCTAAAAATTTTGGCTTGACATCTTTGCTGATTATAAAAGATGTACAAAATCAGAAAAAAAAGGAAATCTTTTTGCTTTCTCTCTCTCTCTCTCTCTCTCTCTCTCTCTCTTGAACTAAGTTGAAGTGTAATGCCTTTTCAATAGCTGACAGATCTACGAACTTGGCCCAACATGTACAGATAGTGAACTAGGAGAGGCCGTCACTGGATCCAGAACTGGAGGGACAAGATATGATGATGAATAGCTGACAATCGAATTTGCTACAGCGATAGCTAGCTTTTATAGACAAGCACACCAAGTCACTCCCTACTCCATTTGGTTCTTCTCTGTGTTTGATACTTTACGTGCAGAGGTTTGATGCCTGAGGCTTACTCCCGAACCTCCCCAATAGACACCCTAATGACAGGGTATATAGGAATGTGTCTTCTGCACTGGTGCCACTTATTAGCTCTCAGCCATTCCCGAGTCTTACATTTCGGCTGGCCCGGGGCTCCGTGCACCCGCTAATTTGTGAGATGATTACGGTAAACGATTTGCAACTGGCAAATGGAGAGAAAGGCCGCCGACTACGGCTCGCTTTGTTGTACTGCAGTTCCAATCTTATGACAGATGTTGTAATTTGTCAAGCTTTCTTCCACCATGAATGTCAAGGACATAAATGTGTGGTTATATCTCGGAGACACTTTTCCCTTCATGAACAAAGCTAGCAGCCAGACGCGTCATTAGTGTAGCAATCACTACAATCTCCTGTGTACCTTAATTTCCAAGAAGAAAGCCCCCGAGACCCTTCCCATTACAGGAATGACTAGGACTTTTAAGTAATCAGTGTTCCTGGCAGAATTTCGCGCATTTATTCTCATTTTTTTTCATTCCTTTCATTTATTTCAGTCTTTGCACAGTGCAGCTGCCCTGAACATAGTTTTAGCACATTTATCATATACTAGACACTTAGTTGCCTTTGATTTGCAAATGTGAACTAACCAATGAGAGAGAGTTTAACGTTAAAGACTTGCAAGATAAGGCCACATAAACCAACTTAGTGTTGTATTTTTTACGTTTTAGAATGAAAATGAGAGAAAGCTCAAAACTATTTGTCCTCTTTTAAACTTACGGATTTGCCAACCATCAGCACATATTGACAGTAACACTGAGTATCATCCTGAAGCAAAAAAAAACATTTTGTACAACTTTTAAAAACTTTCCTTTATCCCACTCTTCTACAGCTCCCTCGCAGATCCAGAGTATCATCCAGGCGGCGTCCACGGAGACAGCCATGACCATCGAGTGGTCCGTGCCCTCCCAGCCCAACGGGAAGATCCTGGAGTACCGGGTCCAGTTCTACCGGGCGCGGGATGGGCCAGGGATGACGGCCATCATCAAGGTGGATGGAGATGTCCAGTCGGCAACGGTGGAAAACCTAGAGAACGGAGAGGAATATGTCTTTCAGGTAAGACTAATGTCTTAAAGATATCAATTGGGCATTAAGTCATGTAGTAATACATTCTTCAGTTGTCAACTGGTAGGAGTGTATCTTTGATTTGGGGCTAGCCTTGGAGAAAAATTGTCTCTGCTCCTGAGACGTCACAAAAAAAAATTGAATTGCCAGTGTGGAGGTGTTTCAATGAGGCTGCAAGAGGAGGAACTAGTCTACAGACCTACATGTATACAGTCAAACCTGTCTATAGCGGTCACTCAAGGGACTGGCCAAAACTGGCCGCTAAGAACAGGTGGCCGCTATGGAGAAAATGTCGATTAATTGACCACGAGTGACACATATTTTCAGTACCCACTGAGATACATTTATTCACCGTACAGTACACATGTAAACAGGTAAGGCACATTTTAGAAGTTCGATTGTTGTTCTTTTACTCCTAGTTAGTTAAGAACAAAATACATGTTTTCGACCGTTTTCAAACATAAAATCGTGGCGACAATTTTCCTCAGTCTCTTGTTGTGGCTTGTGTTGATCAGCATCTACCATTATGCTAATAGGGTACTCAGAAGAAGGTCGCTCTTTTGAGAGCTTTTTGTCTTTTCAGAAAATTGCAACAGCCCAAATTGTACATCATAGTAGTATTATCCACATACATTTTGAAGCTTTTGGTTTAGTAATTATCCTCAGTGATACTTTGCAGCAAAATAAATTTAGTATATTATACCTCCGTAACAGTGGTGTCTTCCGTTGACCTTTATGCTGCTACCTATCCAGTTTGTATCAGCGCCATTTTGAAAATTGCGCGAAACACGTTTTGAGCACAATTTGAATGAATTCCGGTGAAAACGGAAATTGGGCCGGCATTCAAACATTTCACGAACTTACCGCATCAGGTACATGTGTGGGTTGTATTTTCCAAAAGGCTGCCGTAATATTTGTCCAGTCGAAATGCCCAGAAATTGTCAATTTTACCACGATGTACAAACGCAAGCCATGTGAAGAAAACTATACTTGACTTCGCGTCAAACCATGGATTTTCTAACAAAGATAAAACATTCTGGTTTTCTTTATTATGATCCTATCCAGTTGAGGCCGCATAAATTTGATAACTGCGTGAAAAAATAAAGATTTTGAACCCGGCGTGCGGTGGCGATGCGGCTTCTACCGGCGCACCGTGACCGTTATCGGCAGTGTTACTGTACTCGCGGGACCGAAAATCGTCTGGCCGCGACCGCGTTGGACAGGTGGCCGCTATAGCCTAATTCTTAATGCTTATGTCAATGGGAAAAATCCAAGGGACCGACAAAAAGTGACCACTATGGGCAGGTGGCCGCTATGCAAAGGTGACCGCTAATACAGGTTTGACTGTATATCAATTGATATTTGTAAGGATATGACTAAACCGAAGAAAAGTGTTGTCTTGTTAATTTTGGCTGAAGTTATTAACCAAAATGTGGAAATGCTCTTGCTGTTGTTGCATATCTGCATTGTGTATCTGCCCTTGTGTAAATTTGTTAGCCAAGTAGCTCACTTGACTTAACTGTTTGTGTCACAGGTTCAAGCCAGAACCATTGCTGGGTATGGGAAGCTGAGCGAGCCTATAACACTGAGGACCTCTGTCAATGGTAGGTGGTACTGCATATGATTGTAAAAGAAATCTCTCATAGTCATAGACACAGTATAAGTATTGTTCACAATGACTAGTGAGTATTTTCCATTGCTTGTATGGATGGACGGATCAATGAAATATTTGATTGTTTTGTTCATTGATTTTGACTTCTCCTGTTATAACTCAATAGTACAATGTTGTTTTATCCCACACAGGAGCCCAAGCCCCCCTAGGTAGTGACCAGCCTGTCCTGATCGCTGCCATCGCAGCAGCTGGAGGATTTGTACTGGTGCTGTCCCTGTTCATCCTGGTGTGTGTGGTCTGGAGAAGGTATGTTCTACCATTTATATCAGTGTGGATGTTATTCAGCACCAGGGACAGGGATGACAGTGTGAGTGTCATGACATCTGTATCTGTATCTGTATAGCCGGTATAACCGCCCTTCGTCGTAACACACCAGCTTGACAGTGTGTATATCATTCAGCACTAGGGACAGGGGTGGCTGTGTCAGTATGAAAGTCATTCAGCACTGGGGACAGGAATGACAGTGTCAGTGTGAATGTCATTCAGAACCAGGACAGCAGTGTCACTTTGAATGTCATTCAGCACCAGGGACAGGGATGGCAGTGTTTGTGTAAATGTCATTCAGCACCAGGGACAGGGATGACAGTGTTAATGTGAATATCATTCAGCACCAGGGACATGGATGGCAGTGTCAGTGTGATTGTCATTGAGAACCAGGACAGCAGTGTCAGTGTGAATGTCGTTCAGCACCAGGGAAAGGGGTGACAGTGTTTGTGTAAATGTCATTCAGCACCAGGGACGGGGATGACAGTGTCAGTGTGAATGCCATTCAGCATCAGGGACAGGGATGGCAGTGTCAGTGTGAATGTCATTCAGCACCAGGGACATTGATGGCATTGTTAATGTGAATGTCATTCAGCACCAGGGACAGGGATGACAGTGTTAATGTGAATATCATTCAGCACCAGGGACATGGATGATAGTGTTATTGTGAATGACATTCAGCACCAGGGACATGGATGGCAGTGTCAGTGTGAATGTCATTCAGCACCAGGACAGCAGTATCAGTGTGAATGTCATTCAGCACCAGGACAGCAGTGTCAGTGTGAATGTCGTTCAGCACCAGGGACAGGGATGGCAGCATTTGTGTGAAGGGCATTCAGCACCAGGGACAGGGACGGCAGTATCAGTGTGATTGTCATTCAGCACCAGGACAGCAGTGTCAGTGTGAATGTCGTTCAGCACCAGGGACAGGGATGGCTGTGTCAGTGTGAATGTCATTCAGCACCAGGGACAGGGATGGCAGTGTTAGTGTGAATGTCATTCAGCAGCAGGGACAGGGATGGCAGTGTTAGTGTGAATGTCATTCAGCACCAGGGACAGGGATGATAGTGTCAGTGTGAATGTCATTCAGCACCAGGGACATGGATGGCAGTGTCAGTGTGATTGTCATTCAGCACCAGGACAGCAGTGCCAATGTGAATGTCGTTCAGCACCAGGGACAGGGATGGCAGCATTTGTGTGAAGGGCATTCAGCACCAAATAAAACAGTTTAACACAGTCCAATGTATTTCTACAGGAAAAACAGGAAGCCACCAAGTGACATGGATAAGTTGGAGTATGCCAATGGAGAAGGTAAGAGATTTTATATGTTCAGTATTGCAGCAGCTCTTCTCCGTGAGAAAAATAGACTAAGAATCTCTTTTTCATTTATTTGGTTAGAAATAGGTTTAGAATTGCTTTTTTCAAGTATTTGGTAAAAGCACTTCTAAATCTTCTCTTTGCTTAGATACCTGGGGTTTGCAGGTAGATGTACAACTTTTTCTGTTATTCTCTGTAGCATTCTTTAAAACAGTGTTAGAATGGATAAGAATTAGTTTGAAACAGGGAAGGATTTTTGAAATAACACTCCTATTTTTTACTGCAGTTCGCCTGCCTGGTTTTGTGGCTCCACGTTTGAAGACCTACATCGACCCTCACACCTACGAGGACCCCCAACATGCCGTCAGGGAGTTTGCACGAGAGCTTGAGCCCTCTTGTCTCACTATTGAACAGGTCATCGGTGGAGGTACAATTTTCTTGCCTTCCCTTTTTACACTTTTTGATTGAAGGCCTTGTATCCATAAGGTATATTTCAAGCTTTAGTCTGTTCATCCATATGTAAACATGTGTCTCTGACATCAGAATACAAATGTAGATAAGGCTGAATTTTTGGAAACTCTCAAACTAGCAAACAGTAAGATTCCCTTAGGCTTGTGACATGAATTGTACAAATTCCAAAATCCCGAAAAAAATCTGAAGGTAGTGAATGAAGCATAAGTGTATAGTAAAAAAGTTTATTTAAAGCACAGTTGTGAGCTGAACACAAGTACATGTAGACAATAGAATACATTTGCAAGTCCTACTTATTCTGGCTTTTGTTAGTTCTGTGTTGACAAATCAAAATGCTCTTAGACAGGGTTTTATTTGTTTGATTTGCTGATGAAATCGTTTATGATCTTCCTCCACCTTCAGGTGAGTTTGGCGACGTGTGTAAAGGTCGTCTGAAGGTCGGGAAGGGACAGTACCTGGACGTGGCCATCAAGACGTTGAAACCTGGCTCCACAGACAAAATGAAGGACGACTTCCTCACTGAAGCCTCCATCATGGGACAGTTCAACGACCCCAACATCATCAAACTGCAAGGGGTCATCACAAAAAGTTAGTGTTGATTTCATATGATATAATTCCATCAACCTGTACCCTATTGTAAGGCATATTGTATGACCTAATACTGCAAACTGATTTCTGTAACTGTTTACAAAGCTCCTGTCACAGTACTGAAGTCAATGTCCGACAAGTGGACGAACTCGAAATGACATTTTCAGCAGTTTCAGCAGCCCTTTGATCTCTCGATCATTGCATGATATTTAAGGATCAGCCAATGTTAGCAGGTCACAGAGATGAATATGATAGGGTAGATTTTCATGCAAAAAATATGTGAAAAACTGAACTTGATGTTGTCCTTTCAGGTCAGCCAGTGATGATCGTCACCGACTACATGGAGAATGGCTCCCTGGACACTTTTCTCAGGGTAGGTTCTGTTTTGGAGGGGAGGTTCCCAAGATCTTTGTTAGAAGATTTTATAATTGATCTGATGTTTTGCTGAAGCTGAAATCTTTCTGTACTGCAGTTTGTTTTAGGTTAGATAGGAGGCTCTTCTCATCTCCCCCTAGAAAATACAGTCACTGTGGTTCTGTTTTTCAAATCTTTCTATACTGCAATTTGTTACATTGCAAATAGGGGGCTCTGTTGTGATCTGCTGAATGGAACACAGTGCAAACCTCTTAGCACTGTAGAAACTATTTCCTGCTATTTTGCTGCAGTTTGTTTCATTTTCAATAGGGGGCTCTCCTAGCCTTCTCCAGTAAAAAGCTACCTGTATGCAAATATTATGGACCACTATAGACACACCAGAGTCTTTTGACAGCCTCAGCTCAAAAGTCTTATAATCGCTGCTCTCATTCTTGCCAAATACAGTATAAGTCAGTCTGTTAATCAGATCTAGATTGAATCACAGTGTGCATGGTAGATATGCTGTATGGAGGGTTCAAATGGGACATGTGGTTTGATATACAAGTGGCTTGGTGTAACTAGCTTTGTGTGACAATGAAATAAGCTTATCTCAGCTGAACAAGACAGATACTGGATAGAATGCACTTGGCCGTTTGGACACAATGGATAGAACTTCCCAGAACTGAGAAAGTTTCATTCTGTTTGCCTGATGCATAATTGATTCATAGACAAAAGTTTGGATAACTTCTTGACACTTTGTCATAAAAGCTTCAAACTTAGGCCTATGGTTGGTTTGTTATGGCAAACATCTCTTGACATGGAGCCACTTTGTTCCAAGGTCGCAGTTCAAGGTCACAGCCTACACTTGGTGTTTGGTGTGTCCTTATCTGTAGACACCCATGGGAATGTCCCTGTTCTTGGTCAATAAGGTTCATTACTTTTGGCTTTGGGGTTTATTAGTTCTGCTCAAGGTCACTGTTCAAGGTCATCAGAGCTTATTTTTCGGGTGTTCTGCCTGTCCTGTGTTATCTGTGGTCACCCACGGGAGGGGGTGTCACTGTTCCTGGTCAATAAGGTTCATTACAGACTGGCTCCAGCTTTATTGGTTCTGCTCAGCTCTGGTCTCACTCTGACAGGATAATTTCCTGCTGGTCAATACAGAAGGGAGACCACATAATGGGATATCGGGCCTGCTGATCCCCTCTTCTGGGGCAGATCAATCACAGGAGGCTGATCGACACGGTACAGGCAGCACTGTTACAAACACAGAAGGATTCAGTATTACTGGTGCGACATTAAAAAACATCATGATGCTTTATACAGAATCTGTTGAAACCTGGAAAAATTCAAAATTTATCACATTCAACAGCAATGCAAAGTTGGCTGATTGACACGGTACGAGCATTGCTGTTACAAACAAAGAAGGATTCAGAATTACCGGTGCGACATTCAAAAATGTCATAGTATACAGACTGTTGAAACATGGAGAAATTCAAAGTTGATCACATTCAACAGCAACTCAAAGTTATAATGAAAGCACTGTTACAAACATACTGTAAGGATTCAGAATTACCAATGCAAATTTCAAACATGTCGTAGTATATAACGTTATAGACTAATGGAAAAATTCAAGATTTATCACATTCAACAGCAACGCAAAGTTGTGACATTTTTACAGCAACAGAGCAACTTAGACGCAAACTTTTCCACAGCTTTCAATGTACAGGATGGTGGAAGCTTCAGCCCTTTACCGACTCGGCCCATGGCTAATCAGATCAAATCAGCTCAACATCCTTGCCCTAACATTAATCCTAAACCTAACCCTGGCAGAGTTGACCAGAGTGTTGAGCCCAGTTGACTGGGCCTAGTTGGTAAAGGGCCAAACGTCCTGATCCAAGACCATACCCAGCCTCCCAAGGAGCCACTCAACTTCAGTTTCATTTCTGCAGAATACTGGCACACAGTGTTGTTTCCCCTGTCAACACTATTTATAACCATACCCAGTCTAAATTATGTAGGTGGGCAGCTGGTTGTTAGGAAAGATATTGGTGTGTCAAGACTAATATAACATGTCCACACACGTTTTGTGAATGGTCTGGGTTTTTTTATTCGTTTCCCCTTACCATCCTGGCACATGGAGGTCAGTGACACCCATATTGCACATAGATACAACATGTATACGAAATATTACAGGATAATTCCAATCTGAGCTGGAAAATTAATTGGCGTTTGTATTCTTCAATCTGAAGCAGGGTTGTTTCCGACCCAATGGAAAAATGTGACAAAAGTTTTGTCTAGCTGCTTCTATGACCTCACGTTATGAAGATAAAACACATAACTTGGTGAGTAGCAGATCATACTTGCAGGAAGTTTATGGTGCCCCCTGTCTCTAGTAAGGATTCCAATTCTGTTTATAACAAAACATATTCGTGCAGGTGTCATGAATTTGCAATGGAGAGGACACTGTAAAAATCCTGGTTAATAAAACTATCGTCACTCACGGTGATGAAAGTTTCAACATTGACAACAGCACTATATAACAATTCTGAAACAGTGTCCCCTTATTGATTTGCCTGAGTTATGCTCAAAAACTGCTGATTGCAGCTAGGCTATGAGCAATCACATGATAGATTGTATATATATACATTTTCTTTCATATTTATCTGTCATAAGTCTTGCCCTGTCCATGGTTGGTTAACTGTTACACTGTCACGTCCAGCCAGAAATGGTCATCGATCTGACATCACCCGATATGAACCACACAACCGTGTTACAAATATGTGAGGCACTATTGATGGCAGCTTTTTGCACTGCTTAGACGAACTCAAAAGATTGTGAGAAAGTTTAACCGAAAGTTTTACTACATGTAATAGGCACCAGAATTTAACGTTGCGTCTAGCCATGAGAACCGGCTTGAATTTTCCCATTGGAGCGTATCACTACCATCCAGGATTTTACGTAAATCATTGTCAGGACCCCATGCAGTGCCCAGATATTCATAGGTTTGTCTTTTGCGGAGCTTTACATTTAAGTAACAATGACATTGGACAACAGGTTCAAGGTCGAGAAGTTCGGCTATCAGCATGTATGACCTTCACAGGCTGACTTGACCTTCATCGAGTGATCTTCTGCAGTTGTTTAAGGAAACAGTAATTGCTGTCATGCTTCATCCATTCTTTCAGGGAGGTTATCTTGTTTTGTGGCAAACCACACTTTCACAGCCTGTCCTAGGCAAGCCTTTAACTTTCCTGAACTGCACTATCTCAAATAATCCAATTCTGAAACCATTTAGTTGTCCCATCAATACAAATGCAAGGTTAGGACAGATTTCACACTTCATGATTATCCTTGCAGAAAGATAAGTTCCATTGGTAGCAAGCCCTACTATAAACTGTGCTCCTATAACACAATCAGAGCTAAAAATTCAAATTCCAAAGCATTATCTTAAACAAATCCATTATAAAACTATCCAGTTGACTTTAATAGCAATACAAATACATGTCCAATTTTTGGCTTCATTCATCCTTGAAGAAAGACTATTTTGTACTAAATTCTGTGGTAAACTGTGCAGCATTTTCAACTTTTCAATCCCATTGTCTAGTACAATCCAATTATGAAACTATTCAGTTATACTGTCAATAGCGGACCAGGGTTAGAATGGGTCAGTGTTGAGGAAGGACCCAGAGGTCAGGGGTGGTGACACATTTGTCCTGGGGGTGGGATTTGGAGGCTACACTGGGAGCAGGTCTGTCTTTGGGAAGTTCCAGTCAATTTGTCAATGTCTGGCTTCAAGTTGAAAGTCAAATGCAAAACTATGGTTTAGGTACTCAACTGCCCAGAAATGCAAGATTGGGCCAGGAGAAATCCTAATATTTCTGTGAACAAAGATGATTTGGACGTTTTTTTTAAGTTCCCAAGAGTATATAGATTAAGGAAAAGGTTTTAGTAGAAACTGTTTACCTGATAAAATCATTGAATTTTGCATTGCCACTCCTAAATTCTCCCTGCGAAAATCTATCTTGCAAATAAGATAGATTTCCTGAAAATTCAGAAGTAAATACGCCAGAGAGACCTAAAAAAAATCAATAAACACTGATATTTCTTTTGCCCTACCACCACCACCACATCTGTCCATTTTGTCAGGAGAAAAAGCTTTCTAAAAGTTTGCAAATAGTTACATTGTACACCTTACAGCTTTAATGGTCTTTCCAACTATATCAAAGCCAAGAGTACTCAACCAGCTATTATAGCAGCTTGTCCAAAATCCCTGTTTGAATGGCCTTAATAAAAAATGTATGTCCTTTTGTGCCTTGTACATTTGTCAGGATTATCCTTGTAAAAGATGTTTGTTTCCCTCCATCAGTGAGTACAAGACCTTGAAATAAGTTACTTATATCCATTTCCACACCTTTTAGTGTACATGGTGGTGCCCATCTACGTTTCTATAGCCCTTAGGCCGCACAGTAGTGCAAGCACTGTCATTGTGGCAAATCTTTGCCCAGGGGGCATGATTTTCTTTTTTCTTCTTAAATAGACAAAACTTTATGTGGATGTCATCCATAGAATAAAGTCAGTGTTGCCTTACTCATGTTCAGTAAAGTACTTTTAAATTTCTATATAAGCAGATTTATTTTGAGGGAAGAGGATAGAGATCATACTTTTGAACACGTAGTTCATCCATACGAGATGTTGTGAATGCCTTTAAGTTGACACAGATTTGCTTTGCGGTAGGGAGAAAATGGAGTCTTTGCCATGGTGTTTAGTTTGCGGCTGAAACAAGGTTGTAGGTAGGCAGAAGACAAGACAAGCATTTTTGCGGTGGTTTTAAGTTTTGCAGTAAAAAGGTTACCACAAACTGGAAATTTCAACATCTACAGTAAGTTTGTGAGGCTTAACTCTGAAGTGGACAGTGGGGAAAGCAGAACAGACAGGATTGATCCCTCCGTGGCTGTCCTGTAGGAGGAGTAATTGGATTGTGCCGACGTGACAGCTTTTATTGGTTCGCCCGTGACCTTCGATACAACAGGGCACTTCAACAGACAAGGTCAAACGTCTGATCACTAGTTGTAAAACTTTAAGGTCCTGCCCAATGCTGCACCAATTCATTCCCTTGTTTCCTAGACATTCTAAATTAAAAATTTAGTAAGAGATCAAAATGATAAGTTCAGTATTATAGTTCTTTTGATCAGAGAACCAAGCAATTAGGTGTGGCTAAGTAAAGAATTACATATTAAATGTTTGGTGGATCCTTATTCAATATAAATGACCCATCATTATGGACACATGACCTACTGTCACATGACTGCAGAGGTGGGTCAAATAAGCCTGGGAACTTGTACTATATCATATTCTCCCTGTGTTGAAGGATGGTTGACAGACTTGGTACAAATTGCTTCTTTGACCTCCCTTGCAATCCAAAGTCTTAACTTTGAAATAAAATTTTGAAGAATATGATAGGTTGGAGTAATTTGGTCAGAGAAATTTAGCTTCCAAACTGTGGTACATTATACGGCTTGTACATAATGTATCTTCTTGTCTAAACGGGTGGACTGGCAACTTGTGTCATATCCTTTGACTCAGGGCTAACCAAACGTGTGTCTTTGAAAATGTATGTATTGTATTGTATTGTATGTAACATTTTTTTTCCTGTTCATTTCAGAAACATGATGGCAAATTCCAGGTTACCCAGTTGGTGGGGATGATTCGGGGTGTGGCCTCAGGCATGAGGTACCTGGCAGACATGAACTACGTACACAGGGTAAGTTGAATATTTTCTGTCTCACTAAAACATGTAGAAATCTAGATTGTCATTTCTTGACCATGAAATGCACTTAGTTTAAAGAAACCTGAAATGATCTGGCAGATTGGAGCATAAGTATATTAAGGACCAGGTACATAAAGAATTTTCGAAAGTTCAATACTTGTTAAGGATTATTTGTGTCATCAATATCCAGTGAAAACCCCTCTACAAAATCACAGGTATACATGTAGTTGTGCAAAGATGGGCTGCCCTGCATTTGATTCAAACTCATGCCTTCTTTACACTATACACTGTTGGTACATGTATGTGAATATTCATTTGCCAAGACTTGGCGCAGGACCCCTATTATCTGATGCCCACCTGGTTGACTTGAAGACAGCACAACCTTTAATGTTGGAGTAGTTTTGCACAAGTGCTCCAGTCAAGGGCCTTGCTTCTCTTATAAACCAACCCCATAGCTCCACCCATTTTGGTCAAATGCTAAACAAAAATGTAGAAATGCAAAGATTTGATTGAGATGCATCCACTTCCTCTCTCATTGGCCGGACAGCTATTTTGAGAGCCAGCCAGGATCGATCTATTACAGTTTGGCAGGCAGCTTGCTCTCACCATTTGATTTGTTGATCTCTTGGTTGACTCAAAATACATTTCTCCACAGGACCTGGCAGCCAGAAACGTGCTGATAAACTCTCAGCTGGTGTGTAAGGTGTCTGACTTTGGTCTGTCCAGAGTGCTGGGAGATGATCCTGATGCAGCTTACACCACAAACGTGAGTCTTGTCTGTAGACCACTGAATTGGGAACGATAGAAGTGGCTATGGGTCAAAGCTATCCAGGATATTTGTTGATGGCTGCTGAATTTGATAAGATGCCTGCACCTTTCTTGAGGGATAATTTACATGAGGTCACTGACAAAAGATGCTACCTAAAATGTCTGACCGTTTCCAAAATCTCTCTAGTTGTTTGAGTGACTGCTCTCTTGTGTGGTTACTTTCATGCTGTTATTTTATTTGAAAAAGTCTATGAAACAAGAAATTTTTGGTGTTGATCAGATCTGCAAACTGTTTTTGCAGAAAAGTAACCTTGTCCTAATCAACACAACAAATGCACCGAAACTAAAATGATGTTTTGGACTGTTCAAGTTTGTCATGTATTTTGGATGTTTGTTGTTATGTTGTCCAGCAAGGTATTAAACATTCAAAATGCCCTCTGTAGGGAGGAAAGATCCCCATCAGATGGACATCCCCAGAAGCCATCGCCTTCAGGAAGTTCACATCAGCCAGCGATGTGTGGAGCTATGGGGTCTTGGTGTGGGAGGTGATGTCATACGGCGAGCGGCCATATTGGAACTGGTCCAACCAAGATGTAAGAAGATTCTCAGTATATCAACTGAAGTCACATGATATCAGTGCCTTCATGGTTTTACCCTTAGAATTATTTGTGCAAAACGATTAAACATAAGTATGAATACAACCTCAATACCAAGCACAAGCACAAATATAAGAATTTTGCATGACCACAGTTTCAGTACCAGGGACAGCTTCACAAAAATCCAGTGACCACAGTTTCATCACAGTTTTACAAAATGTAGTACCAAGGACAGGAATAATAAGGCTATGGTATGACCACAACTCCAGTACCATGGACAGGAACATGATATATGACCATAGTTTCAGTACCAAGGGCAGGAATACAAGTCTTTGGTTTGACCACAGTTCAGTGACAAACTTACCATTCTTCATTCACACTCTTCCCCCCGTTTTCTCTTCAGGTGATCAAGTCAGTGGAAGCTGGTTACAGACTACCTCCTCCTATGGTGAGTTCAATACTAGTATTCAATGTAGTCAATTTCTTAATTACAAGCTGTATAAGACCGAACTGATAAGTGTGGTGGGATATTTAATGTGTTTTGAGGTGTGACTCTCCTTGAACACAGGCATTGAACCCGTATGTACTGTACATTTTGTCTCTCTTTTTTGGCAAGACTAGTGGAAGATGAGTTTTTCAATAAGCCTAACTTGTTGGAGTTACAATCCATTAACATGTCTTTTTATCATATTTTCCCCAGGACTGTCCCCAGGCCATCTACCAGCTGATGACGGACTGCTGGGAGCGCGAGAGGAACTCCCGGCCCAAGATCACGCTGATCGTGGAGAGGGTGGACAGGATGATCAGGAACCCCGCCGTGCTCAAGGTGCTGGCGCAGCCCAGGTCAGAAAAAACTCAGCTCATCTTTGTTTTACTCTTTCAAGTCAATGGTTTATTTGAATCACTGGTGTTTTATGACTTCTACATCCATACCTATGCATCTTCACCAGCAGCTTAAAAGTTTTTGAATCATTGCTGTTGTTCCATCCCCTGATATTTGAAATTGTTGAAATCCTTGGATTGAGACGTCAAGCCAAGGTCCCCCGTTCACAGCACTTAAAAGAAGAAAGGAGTTTTTTTTTGCACATTGAACCTGCACACACAATGTATTACCAGCATTCATAGCTGAATCTTTTCTTCTGGTCACAAACAATGGAAGATTACTGTCAAGCTAAAACTGAACACATCATGTTTCAGACCCATGCAGCCATCCCTGCAGCCTGTGTTGCCTACCGTGCCCCAGTGGCTGGACAGCATGAAGATGGGGAGATACCGGGACAACTTCACCAACGGGGGGTACTCCTCCATGGACCTGGTCATGAGGATGAACATCAGGGATCTTCAAGGTCAGTCACAAGGTCATTTAGAACTTGGACTTAAGCACAAGCTAGATGTACAATCTTGATCTTGTGAATGACATCTGTGTACATGCCGTGCAGTCTGATATTTCTTTGATTGATCCTCACCAAAAATCCAACTCTTTTGCAATAATACACGACAATGCTCACAACACACTGCTGCGCTAAATTGAGAAACTGCTTTGAGCCCTCTCTTGTAAAAATTCCTACAATTAGTTCTTGCAATACTATAAAAAATAGGCATATGTTTGTGATAGCAAATATCAAACATCCTCTCACAAAGGTATCCACATTTGTTTCAGACACTTACACACTGTAATCACTACAGAAGCAAAGCATTTGTAGTTGACAGGTTATATGTTTGAGAAAAGGAAATGACAAGTGGCATTGGACCAAATATTACTTCTGACTTATGCTTGAGTCGATACAACATTTAGTGACAGAAGTGGTCTCAGCTGGAGTAATGTTATTGAGGCTATTCGTGTTCTTATTGGAAGTTCAATGTTGGATTGTCCAGGCTTTGGAAAACCAATACTGTGTCAAGCTGCAGAAACTTGATTTCAGGGATGACAATACATTGATTTCGGCCTGTCCCTTCCATTTCCCGAAAGAAAATGTTTAAGTTACCACTTCTGGGGCTGACTTGTTTGGGGGTCCCTAATATTATTTTTCCATTGACTGAGAAGCACTAAGAATCCTGTCAGTATGTTGATGAATGTTAGACATCCAGGTAATAAGATATGCCAAAAATAGTTACTTAAGCAACTGGATAGAATTTTGAAACAGTCAGACGTTTCAGACAGCATCCGCTATCTTTCCTCAGTGACTAAAGAAGGATCTGGTAGAACTGGTTTTATACCAAAACTCTGAATAGATATGTTACTAGTGGCCACCTATCTACTGTGACCATTTTCGAAGTCCCCAGTCACTTTAGATAGGTCTTAATGCACTTGTGTTGGAACTAAGTACATGTAGTTTGCTTTGATTGTCCCAACGTTCTTTCCAAAAATCTTTCCCGTTCTTGTTCCCAGGGTTCCATTCTAAAACTAACTTTTCCAATTCTTGTTCCCAGGAATCCATTCTAAAACTGACTTTTCCCGTTCTTGTTCCCAGGGATTGGGGTGACCATGCTGGCTCACCAGAAGAAGATCCTGAACTCCATCCAGAACCTCCACACACAGCTGTCAGACTGCTGGCCCCCTCCCCCACCGCCCCTGGCAGACACCCCTCCCCCTGTCCCCGCCAGCCCCCCCCCACCCCTTCCAACCACCTCCCCAAACCACCAGCATGAGCCCCACACCCACTCTGACCCTACCTCCCCCCACCACCACCCTGTAGCAAATGGTTCACACCACCCCATCCCCTCCTCCCCACACCACCCTCCTATTGCCAACGGAGTCCCCACACCCATTATACAGGTGAGTCAAGTTGTCAATTTACCAACAGAACTTAAAAGTTACTCATGATCACTTGAAACTTCAAAAGAAAGATGCAACTCAGAAAAACGTTTCCTAGAAGAAATGTTCAGGTTCTCCAACTGAGGTGATACTGTAAATGTTGACATTTTCACAGTAGCTAAATGTTTGCGGTTATCGCAAACTTAAAGCCACAGTAAAAAATGCTTGTTTTGTCGAAAACTATTAGCACTCCTAACAGACCTCAAAATCAAATCCCCACAAACTTAAAGGCATTTACCGTAAGTAATGTTAGTATCCTTAATCAATTATTGTATAAGTTTTTGAACATGTATGTTTTATGTCTTTTCCATACAGGGAACCCCACACTTGCAGCGGCCGACGACTTTACAGAGAAGTCCACACCCTCAGCACAGGACGCCAACCCACGGATACAGAACTATCCTTAATGTATAAGACATCTCAACCACAGATACAGAACCATTGTATAGACCTCACAGCACAAGACATACAACAACAAATGCAGAACCAGTGATTCTCAATGTACAAAAACTTTTAAGTTATAAGTAAGATTGTATAAGTGTTGTGTCTGGACGAGAAGGATCTGCTATTACTTGATTGGTTACCTGTAATAATAACTCCATATCTCTGTCCCTGATTGGTCAGTCAAAAAATGATCCTGCAATCATATCCTAGATTGTTCATCCAAAATAGTGTTTATGTAATCTTATCCGTGATTGGTCAGCTAAAATGTCTTTGATACGTTGATGAAGGTTAGACATCCAGGTAATAAGATACGCCAAAAATAATTACTCAAGCAACTGGATAAGATTTTGAAATCTTATCCAGTTGCTTGAGTAATTATTTTTGGCATAAAATGTCTTTGTCCTGATTGGTCTACCAGAATGATGTACATTGTCAACATGTATCCACATTTTGATTGGCTAGCTGAAATGAGATATAAGATGGATGAACAAAGGCCCTGTAGCCCTCTTAGTTTGGGGAGCTGACTGTTTGTAAATTTATGCTGTACATGTGTGTATTCGAAAAAGGATAAACCAAGAACTATGTGTGTATATAAAGACAGTAAGTAAGTTGTGTGGCCAGAAATTCCTGCCAATATGTTGATAAAATGTAAATGTGAAAGTGTTTCCCATGTGCCAAATGTGGCAAATTGTGTAACTGTCCTCCATAGAGGTTTAACTTGCTAAAAACGTTTCTACTATTAGTAGTACTAGTAGTAAGCCATTGCTAGTGTTAGGTTTAAGATCTGTAATTCTAGATGATATGTAATATTGTTGAATGATGATGATATGTTGTCGAATAGTGAAGAAAAAAAGACAATGGTGAAGGGATGAACTGAAACGAAATATATACACTGTTGAAAGATATAGTTACATGGTTTGAACATCATGTGTGTTAAATACCTACATGCGTAAGTAAATTGAGAGTAAGGTCTTATGATGAACTGACAACATATCTGGAAAAGGGAAAAACGTTATAGCACAATGATGCTAGATTTTTAACAATCTGTCACAAGTGGTTGCTTATATTGCACAATGACATGAATCTTTAATACTCAGATTTTTTTAGTTGTGCAGTAAAAATTATCAATATGATGAAGACTTGATAACTACTCTTCTCTTGAAGAATGTTGTATGACTCTGCTTCAATTGAATGTGAAATTCAATGATGGCCAGGATGCTATTGTTTATCAACCACACATTCAAGTTTGAAGTTTACTGTTTGTAAGGTTAGTTTTAGAAACTAGACATTTTACAGTAACTTTAACAGTTGTAAAAACACCTGCTGAATAGAATATGTGTTGTCTGGCTACACACAGTCTTTGTGAATATATCTGTAAAGTTTCTTAGAGAAACTTGAAGATGAGTTTTATAAAGAAAATAGCAGGCCACACCAATTTCATTTTTTTGGTTTTCGGAATCAGAAATATATTAACTGAAAGATTACCCTAAGACAGTTTTCTTCACTCCTTGAAACTGTGTGTACTTGATGTGTACAAAGTTTTCCTCCCAACTCTTGATTCTCATATATTGACATATATACTTGAAGATGTCCGAAAACAAAACAAAAAAGGTTTGGTCTTCTATGAAGTTAGAAAGGGAATGTGGTGTATCTCGTACTTCTCGTAATTGAGTTAATCATTCTGATGTTGATGTCAGAAGCTCTGCGGTGCAGCCATGATCAGCTTGTAAATATGCAGCTACGACCCAGCCAACTACATGTATTGTGTGTATTAATTAACATAAAGATGTGGTAGTCTAGAAACTTCAGAAGTTATGAAATATCTAATGTTAACTGTAAGGTTTGTATTGATCTAAGTAAAGGGTGAGACCTGTGTACATACGAGCATGTTATGTATGTACAGAGACAAGCGTTCGTTTGTACATAGTTGTAGGACATTGTTTCCTTTATCAGATTTATGGCAGTAGCATTTACATGTATGCCAGAATGAAATTCATTAGATGTGTTCTCTTTTGTCTTCTCTTCTTGCTCTATATCTAACTTATTGAATAAAGAATACTTTTCCATGATCTTTTGTCTGTTTCCGCTTGATTTTTGATTACCGTTTCATGAGCATCATTCAGCCCTTATTGTATTGTATTATCAATTAATTTATAAGATGTTAAGTTTTATTCAATACTTCTACTTTGTATTATGTTTACGAATTCTTGCCATACTTTGTACCATGTACAATTGTCGTGCAATAAAGTTCTTCTTCTTCTTCATTTTTGTTTGGGACAACATCAAAAAAGTTTTTGGCAAATGGGGACCAAAACAGTTCTTTTAGAAAGGTAAACTTGTCCTCCAGGAAGGGTGACCACGTCACGCCATGCACGCCGGGTTACGAACCCGCCTCCCAAACAAGTTCACCAACATAAAGCTTCAATCTAAGAACCTCTCATCCCAACACAGAGTATCGGCATGAGAGGGTACTTGACAGCTTAGAAACAACTGCCAAACAGGATGACACATTAACATCATCCTAACTGGAGTTATACGTAGACAGAGGTAGAGAGAGTCCGAAAACTCAACAGTTCAGAGTGTCGAATAGGTCCTACCACAATATAACTCGGCAGTGGCCCTTGGACCAAACCGAGCAGGCGCGAAAGCCCTCCGAAGAAACGGATCAAATCTATAGACTGGGTCAAACACGAAGGCATCCCTATCACAGAGGCTCGAACGAAGTCTACGGGACGGGGTTCCGCAGATGTACCAAACGCCAGACTTCGAACCGAAGTAAATACAAAACTTGGGTCAGGCCCGAAAGCCCCCCCCCTTTAGTCTCCAGCCCAAAATCCAGACGGCATTGACCCGAAGATCAACCCGCACACAAAGACTTCAAAAGTCACAAAACAGTGATCAACCTCTCAATCAACGTATGGCCTACGTTTTAACGAAAGTTGCGTGGAACTACCACTTGTAAGACCAAGTAAGATCCTCACAGATCTACACTTGATCTTAGCCAAAAGGCCGAGCATCATTAAGACTTCATATTCATCAGAAGTACAGCCAGTTGGTACCCCTGTAATCTGAGCAATAAAGCTGCTGTAGTGCCTTTAAAATGCTCAAGGAACCTCCTGGATAATGGGACCCCCATTTTTAGGTGTAACGTTCATTTGTTGTTTAAGTTTGGAGATTTATTTTCTATTGTGGTAGAATTCAACGCGTTTGTAGGTCATCCCTGAATTTTGAACAATCCTCTCATATTCTCATCTTGATTATATTCTGTATTAATAATTAATGTTTAGCCTCTACCAGGCTCCACGGATGGCTGGAAAAATTGTAGAAATTGGCCAAATAGAGTGAAGGGAGTCGGCTACGGAGGGAGGGTCCAATATGCCATCCACCTTTGGAGCCTGATAGAGGCTAATTAATGTTAACGTTACCCGTGTAACTGCCGTGTTACAGGTGTACATAAACTTAATTTACCCATTTTGATCCTCCCTACGCCCTATTTTGCCATATGAATGCGCAGCCATGCGCACAGAATTTTGTCAGTTTTAATCATTCATTGAAGACTAACAAGTAGTCGTGGTGCATGATGATATTAGTGTAATGTTGATATAAAAGTATGGACAAAACTCACGATCGTAAAAGACGGTGTCACTAGCTTAGAGCGACAAGTTATTAGTTTTCGGATCTGTCCAAACCTGCTTCTTACCATGAACAAAACAGCTCTTTGATGGAACTGCGTTTCACAGGCAATGCAATTAAGTTCACAACCATTTGGCTATGTTCGCTTAGTGGTATTTGTTTTCACGAATACCAAAGTGATCTGCTGGCATGGCGGATTTGCTGAGGACGGGCTTGCCCTATGACTTGTGAGGAGGGCTTAGCCTGTCCGTCGAAAGCGAAGACCACATGCGTGGGTTGGAAACGGAAAAGAACGAATTCAAGTGTCTATCTCTGTGTATTTGTGTTGCACTTGCACACTAACAAACTAACAAGGGAGGCAAACCTTCACATGGTGCCCCCTGTTAATCCCTCGCGGGAGACCAATTGCTACAAGAAATAAACTATTTTGTAATATGCATCGATTTTGATATTTCGAAGAAAGGAAAAGACCACCTTGATATGAGCACAGTTCTTGGTTCATCGTTTACATCCAGTTAAAAGATCTAAAGCCCTGTGATCACACTTGTGCGTATATTCTTTAGTCTTTATGAGTTCCGTACTGACATTTCTTTGGCTTCTCTCCGTAAGGGCCGTATTCCACTAGGACGGCGCTCTCTCTGCGGCCTCAAACTGGCCATAGCGCGGAGCGAGCGCCGAGGGGAGCCATTGATGATGTTGGAAAACAAGTATGATGTTATTTCAATTTCTGAGAGAATCCGGACCGCACATGATCTATGGTTTAAGGATAGATATGCAACGGCTTTGTTTCAATCAGGCAGATTGTTTCACCAATATTTTCGATGTATGTAGGATATGTGAAGAACAGAATGGGCTGAGCCGATGCTTATTTTATGCTGAATCTGCTGTCTCCCGTCCTTCAGTACGTCTTTCTTTAATCTTTAATGTATGTTATCTGCACTGGATATTTCATATAATGGTCGACCGGTCCCAACTCATTCTTATTCAAGGAAACTCCCGCCGTTCTTTATGTTTATCTGTATATAGTTTTGAACCATGGAACCACCAACACCACGGCTCCTCGTCTTTACTGTGACTGAATCTCAGTTACCATGGCAATGATCAAATCTTGATTAATCACTCTCACCTGTGCAGATGTACATGAACATAATTTACCCCAACGGCCTTTTTGATGTCCAAACCACGAATGAAAGAGGCATGCTCTTAATGTACTATAAAGATTTGCGGGAGTGTAGGTGGGGCTGGGTCTGAGTCTGGGAAATTGTGGGAAAATGAACTTATAATGACGAAATTGTATGATATTCTGCCATAATGCAGCATGCCTTGAGGGCACCGCGGAGGGCCCTAGAAAACGGGAGGCTGTCATCCCATTACTTGGCAAGCATGGATCGACATGACTCCTAATTATTGTTGTCTATAGAGTTGCTCTATAGAATTTCATTTGTGGCCCAAAAACTATGATAAAATAGGGAATAAGTTTGATTCCTTCTCATATATTCACTTTATTTCTATACAATTGGACCTCTTTGAATAAACAGGACTCAACACGTTTACACCAAACACTTTTTTCTGGTTCTACATCCGGGTTACATGATGATGATGATGATGATGATGATGATGATGATGATGATGATGAAAAGGAGCCTGCACTTGAAATACACTTTTTTCTGATTCTACATCCGGGTTACATGAAGATGATGATGATGATGATGAAAAGGAGCCTGCACTTGAAATACACTTTTTTTGGTTCTACATCCGGGTTACATGATGATGATGATGATGAAAAGGAGCCTGCACTTGAAATACACTTTTTTCTGGTTCTACATCCGGGTTACATGATGATGATGATGATGGTGATGAAAAGGAGCCTGCACTTGAAATACACTTTTTTCTGGTTCTACATCCGGGTTACATGATGATGATGATGATGGTGATGAAAAGGAGCCTGCACTTAAAATACACTTTTTTCTGGTTCTACATCCGGGTTACACGATGATGATGATGATGATGAAAAGGAGCCTGCACTTAAAATACACTTTTTTTGGTTCTACATCCGGGTTACATGATGATGATGATGATGATGATGATAAAAAGGAGCCTGCACTTAGAATACACTCTTTTCTGGTTCTACATCCGGGTTACATGATAATGATGAAAAGGAGCCTGCACTTAAAATAAACTTTTTCTGGTTCTACATCCGGGTTACATGATGATGATGATGATGAAAAGGAGCCTGCACTTAAAATACACTTTTTTTGGTTCTACATCCGGGTTACATGATGATGATGATGATGATGATGAAAAGGAGCCTGCACTTAGAATACACTATTTTCTGGTTCTATATCTGGGTAACATGATAATGATGATGATGAAAAGGAGCCTGCACTTAAAATAAACTTTTTCTGGTTCTACATCCGGGTTACATGATAATGATGATGATGATGAAAAGGAGCCTGCTCTTAAAATTACACTTTTTTCTGGTTCTACATCCGGGTTACTTGATAATGATGATGAAAAGGAGCCTGCACTTAAAATACACTTTTTCTGGTTCTTCATCCGGGTTACATGATGATGATGATGAAAAGGTGCCAGGAAATTAAAAAACACCTTACTCACAATGTACACATTACATGTATAAATACTTCACGGAGAATTCTGTCCTACGGAATCTTGTTGCAATATTTTATCTATTCTAGAGATACTACTGCCATTTGGCCTTGGGTAAATTATGATAATGTTTCTTAATGCCTCAGTGGCTATGCTCACTTGTTGGTTTCGGGAGATCTAACTTTTCAACTTATTCGGGTTTGTTATGTTAAGTACAGTCAAACCTGTACTAGCTATATAGTGACCACCTCTTTATAAAGACCACCCTTGATGGTCCCTTTAATAGATAATTTTACTGCTTACACAATAAATTTTAAGATGATCTGAAAGACTTATGTCCCATCCTAAAGATGAATGCAGCTCCAACCAGGATGTCCTTCCCCGGATACTAATACACACATATTGACAAAGCCATATTTCAGATAGAAAACTTTTATTCTCCATTTATAAGTGTACAATTTTGTACAGAACTGAGGGATCATCATCCCTCACAAGAAGCGAGAAGTCAGCGAACATGCACGCTCTTTTATAAATTACATCTTTTTTAATCATTACATTTACAATGATGTTCCATCAAAAATATATTGACGATTCTTTGGCCACAAGGCTTCGAAAAGTACGTAGCGAGAAGTTCCACAATACTTGGCTAAATACGTTACCACGACTTACAGACAAGCAGAGCTAAAGGACAGATTTTCTGTCCCCACTGGGCAAATTATGCGTGTCAAATTAATTAAACAAACGTAGTGACCAAAATAAATAGTGCGCAAAAACAATATATACAGTAGACAAGACTTTACAATAAATAACAAAGCTATTAACTAGCATCAAAACGGAATTTTAAATCATCTGATTACTCAGGGAAAACCAGGAGAACAAACTTGCCGCTGGAAACACTTGGATTAGCTTCATTTACACAAGCCATATAATCTCCAGAAATATTTCTTCAAGTGCATATAAGTAGTTTAGTTAAGCACCTTTTCAATTTTACATCGGATACTTAAATCTCTCTATCTCTGTACCCCTCCTCTACACTGAATATGAACCCAGAAATCCTGCAGTTTGAAAATATATTCAGTGGACTGTATGTATCGACAACAAATCTCTCTCCCTCTTACTATCTACAGAAGATTTTATAAACATCCTTTGCATTTACAGAGAATACAGTACAGTGGATACGGTCCTGACTAGTACTTCATTGAGACACAATTTCATTCATTAGTATGGAAACAGGCTAATTAGGACACTGTTTTCTGACCATACTATTACGGTCAGTAAACCATTCATTTTTGTGGTATATTTCTACAATGCCAAAGCAAATTAACAAAACTGTCATTAGCAAATTGCAGTGCCAGATGTTGTCATGGTTCCAATACAACTGCCAACATTTTAATGTTGTGGCAGGCAGCCCTTTCTCCTGACATATATGCAACTCTGATGAATGTATTTACATCTAGTTATCATAATATAACAATTGATTGACATGTGCAATAATCTGTAAGCAGCCTCAAACTCATTTCTTTAACACAAACAACTAAAAACACAACAGCACAACTTCACCAGACTGAAGGATTCCTATACAAACTAAAACAAATTGCAGTTGTAAATGGCACACGTGGTTGATGACTACAACACACATATCAAAATCAACCAATCTTGACGTATCAGTGCAGAGTATGTGCAGTGACTAGTTATCAAGGCTGTATATTCTTGTACAAAATGTCTCTCTCTCGAGCTGGTCCCGGCAGCTCTCATCACAAAACTACCTCCCTCACATCCGTGGAGAAATAACACGTGTATGATCCTATATCTGAGATCTGTGTGCTTAGGAAGAGAACACCTTTCCACACTCACAGACACACAAACTCAAGAAGTCAAATGTTTGCATCAGTTATTCATAGTTGTATTCCTCATTTCTTGCTGTCATGGTATCCTTCTCTTGCACTTAACTGCATTTTTTTCTTTCTCTCTCTTACATTAAATTTTGTATCTTTCCAGCTTTCCCCCTTCCGAAATTGCAACATTTTAAGTAGCAGCATGGTTGCTTCATCGGTTACCCAGCATGCCTCAGTCTTCCCACGATGCACTGCATCTGAGGAGTCGAGTCCACCACCTTGTCATGCTTTCCGTCACGAGGCCCGATAGGCCACTTCATGGTCCCAAGATTCTTTGTGCGTGAACGGCACTTTGCAGAGGGGGGGCACCCCCCGACCTTCGACCCTGCCACTGTGTCAAACAATGGGCAAAGGATCCTGGGACTGTGAACTGGTCTATACGGGCAATGCGTGAGTAATATGTCGTGTGTTGTGGTGGTGCATGTTGGGGGTTCCGTGCAAGCTGCTCACCCCCCCGCCATGGAGGTGGGGGAGGGGCTGACCATTTGCAATGGGGGAGGGGGCGCGGAGGTTGGCGTTGGGGCTGGCCTGGGCTCGCAGCATCTGCACGCTGTTCATGATCTTCTTCTGATGGCCGATCATTGTCACTCCAATGCCTGGAGAAGAGCGATAGACACATACATTAGATCTCTGTGTACAGTCATGCAGTTTCGCAGATTTAGCAAGCAAAGGAATATTCAAGATCAGTGAATCTGTAAACATCTTTTTCTGCTGACTAACAGGAAAAAACGTTCCTTTCTTTTTTGATCACTTTGTAAATTAACAATGAAAATATCAGTGAACCAACCAACAAAGTCATGTATCTCAGAAACAGGAGATATGGACAAACCTAGTGACAGGTTTTCAAACATTAATGGCAATACTCTTACAAGACATTTTCTTTCTCGCCCATCATTATTCTTGGTCTTTTTTCATATTCAAAATAAACAAAACAAAACAAGCGTTACTCACTCTGTAGCTCCCTGAGCGTGATCTTGGCGACACAATCCAGGTTGGTGAAGCCGGCCTTGAGGAAGTTCTCCGTGTACCTGCCCAGGGACAGGCCGTCCAGCCACTCAGGCACAGAGCTGTATAGGTCCGACGACGTCGAGTGGTGGTGCATCGGCCTGGAGACACATACAAACAAACAACATTAATCAACTGAACATAGATACCTTACAGTAACAATGCTATACTTTGAATAACAAGAAGGAAAATTGTACTTCGTCTATTTTTTTCCCTCCGTCCTCCTAACTGCCTAGGCTCCTTTTTTTCCACTCCTTAAAATGTTTCTGATCATAATGATGTAGCTCAGTGTCAGGGCTTACTCAGTCCATGAAGTGATGTGAAAATGGCAGTGTTCAATAATGCCATCTGACAGATTTGTTCAGAACTGCAGTAACCATTCCCTGTGAATTTTACTTACAAAATTCATAAGAATTATACAGGAATGGCTGATTAATGATCATTCCCTTGTACCCTAACGTACATGTTTAGAATATATTTCATATGAAATACAAATAAGTAAATCTATTATCAGACAACACAAGTGAGCATACATGAAAGACAAGTTAGCACAATTCCACCAGTCAATACAATATACCAGTTAGCACCATTACATAACCAGGGTTACCACCAACATGCCATGCTGCCATGCAAGCTGCTTTTGCCATTCCCACACCTTTAGTCAACCCTAAATTCTGCAAAATCTCAGAATTTTCTTCAAGCAGTCAAACCCTTGGCATGCTGACTTGACTTAGTGTAACCTGTGCCTGAGTGTATTTGTCTTGTTGGTTTGGCATGGTTAATTGCAAACGTCAGTCTCTGCACGCTAAAGGTTTAACTCACCGAAGTCCGAGAACCGTGTAAACACGACCAGTATTGTCAGCTACATCTACGAGCAAATAAAAAAGCGCAACATACTCAGGCAAGTACCTTGGCTGGGCCAACACCTTCAGAACCATGGGGTTGCGGATCAGCTTGTCCAGGCTCGCCACGATCGCCGTGAATTTTGGCCTGGCGTTGCGCTCCTTTTGCCAACATTCTGACATCAGCTGGTAGATCGCTTTGGGGCAATCCTAACAAAATGAAAGGACATGTTAAAAACTGCTCTTCAAAAGCACCTTTTGTTACCTTTAACTTGTGAACTGGCTATTCTTTGAGAGCCTCAAAACTTTTTCTTTGCAATATGACGTCTTGCCAGTGGAGTGACAACTAAATTGTCGTTGAAGACTATTCCAGTGTGCAGCACTCTTCATCCTTTAAATGTCATGAAAATAAACCAAATGATGCTTACCATGGGCGGGGGTAGCCTGTAACCAGCTTCCACCGATTTGATCACCTATGGAACAAGGTAAAAATAGGTTCATCAATAAGAGGCCGGCCCAAAAATGAGTACATAAGAAGCATTGTTGAGGAAGACACAAACAAAAACAATGAACTTGACAACATCTAAATGAAAACTTACATCTTGGTTGGACCAGTTCCAATATGGCCGCTCGCCGTATGACATCACCTCCCACACCAGGACCCCATAGCTCCACACGTCGCTGGCTGATGTGAACTTCCTGTAGGCGATGGCCTCGGGTGCAGTCCACCTGACTGGGATCTTTCCTCCCTGTGAGGTCGGGCAGAAAATATGAAAATCAGTCCTCTGGGTATCAGATCATCTTGAAGCCAGTTTCAGATTTGGGCTTTTAAAAAGATCCAGTAATCCACAGGATCAGTTTTTCATAGCCTAATGGTTTCAATGTCAAAAAGGGCTGTCTCCCCGGGACAGAAATTTGCTTGTTTGGATGAAAGAAAATTGCACACCGCCCATCAAAAAAATTTGAATTTCATAGCATAAAATTGATGAAAATGTATTTTAGTAAGTTTAAAATGACAGATATAACATGGGCTCCCAAACAATGAGTGGGACGGAAAAAAAGTTAAAGCTAGAGACAGCACTGCTGTCTAACAGAAGTGGTAGAAGTGGCATCTCTTACCCTGGTGGTGTAGGCTGCGTCTGGATCATCCTCCAGCACCCTGGACAGGCCAAAGTCCGACACCTTACACACCAGACTGCTGTTCACAAGCACGTTACGGGCAGCCAGGTCCTACAGGAACAACAAAACAGAAAAATCTCACTTAAACTGGTCATAAACTGATACAGATACAGGAACAGCTGCTGCCGCGCCATGCGCCTGCAAAGCTGGTGTGTTACGCCGAAGGGCGGTTATACCAGCTATACAGATACAGATAAAAATATTCAAACTCTCAACCTCCAGGTCTAGAGGCGGGGTTCCTAACCACTAGACCAACCACACAACTACGGTAAATTCACAGCGGGTGGGAAACGGCTGTTATTCATGGGAAAAGTTCCATTCTGGGTTGGTTCCAAGAGGATCAAATGTTTAGAACTACCTGCCAAACACAATCGATAAGTCATTACTATTGTCGTGTAGGTGCTGGAAGGTGTAACAGAGCTGCCAGTTACAGCACTCGTCTCTGGGATTTGTGAAGTATGAGAGTGATGGTACGGACTAGCTGTGGTCAGTCAGGAAAGGGGGTTTAAAGTGACTGTCTGAGTCGATTATCGAAATTCTGTGAAGCCAAATACCTTAGGTGTGACAATATAGTTGGGCAAGGGCCTATTTGTGGAAAGGCTTGAATTCCGTATTCTTTGCTGTCAGTGAGAATCATCTAAATCAAAATATGTCTTTCGAAAGTATTTCAGCACTAAGGACAGGAAATCCCTCAGGAAAGCTTTTCTCTTCTTAAGAATAACATTTCTGTTACTTGGCATATTAAGGAATAAGATATATGGAAGATTCCACTTACCCTGTGTACGTAGTTCATCTCTGCCAGGTACCTCATGCCTGAGGCCACACCTCTGATCATCCCCACCAACTGCGGCACTTGGAATCTTCCATCATGTTTCTATGGCAACAAAAAACAAACACATCGTAAGTTTCAAGTAACAACTCTGTGACAAACACCAATTCAAATCTGTAAACATAAACCAACGCAGATATTTCGGGACTTATAACAGTAACCTAAATGCACAAAATGCTTCATCAACAATGTAGGCACCCGCCTGAGCACAGTCTAACCAAACCTAACCATCCTATTTGGCTTGG
The DNA here is from genome assembly GCF_035083965.1 of Branchiostoma lanceolatum. NCBI lineage: Eukaryota > Metazoa > Chordata > Leptocardii > Amphioxiformes > Branchiostomatidae > Branchiostoma > Branchiostoma lanceolatum. The sequence continues at coordinate 5,497,367 of NC_089731.1, read as the reverse complement.
TACAATTTGTCATTTGTCATAGTGACATATTTTGTCTATATTCCAACACACACAAATGCAGACAATAAATCATTTCTGCACCAAAAATACTTCATAACTGATTATATTGGTTCTCAATTTTTGAACGTAAGACCTAACAGCACACTAAGTATATCTTTTCCTTGAGTCTGACATTCCTAAGACTTCATCTCTTAAGACGGGAAGTTTCTAATAATTCTGACTACAGATAATGCTGAAATCTTGACAAGTGGGTTCGATAGATAAAGGTACGACTGAGCGGCGACTATCCTGCCATCCCCGCGGAGTGACCTCCCGTACCCCCACCCCCTCCTATTGATCCTAACTTCCTCATTAACGTCCCCTTGTGCTGTTCCGCCGTCTTACACACAACGACAAAACCCAATACCAATCATCGGACTGGAGCCGCGACAACATCGTTGGGGAAAAACCTCTGATCCGTCTAACCTTGTTCCCATCTAACTCTGCACTCAGTATGCATAAGTACTTTTACTGGACTTAAGTTGGACCAACTCTCAACAGAAGGAAGTTTCCAAACCTTCACTTATAAGCTTTGTTTCAGCATAAACTGCCATGAACTTCTCAAAGTATGCCTTCTTCACCAGAACAACCCCTAAGCATAGAATCAATTTCAAAGATTTCATAAGCCTCGATCAATGACAATGTCGTGGACTTAACAAGGTCACCCCCCACCCCCCTTAGAGGCAGTGTTCCATCAGAAGCATATCCCTGTCAGACATGACCTTAAGTTCACGTTGGGACAAGGTACTCAGCGCAAGCCCCTCATTAAGGTACCCATCACTGATCCCGGACTTTCCCTGCACTTATCTGTCCACGCACTTAAGATGGGAACAGTATCTTCTGTCTCCAGAGTTTTACCCTAATTGTTCACATCAAGAAGTCTGGGTGCCATTTTTAAGAAGCGTCATCACTCACTGCTTCAGACTGTCTAAAGGGAGGTCTCAAAGAGTGTCCCTTGGATACATTAAGGCTGGATTTCTTGGAAGAAGAGATAATGTGCTTTGTCTCAACAGTGCTCAGCAGCCTGAACTTTTGAGGAAAACAAAAGTCAACGACCGAACAAAGTGACACTATACTAACTTGGAAGTAGCAAAGCACAGAAACGAAAGCTCTGGAGGAACACTGTTTGCCAACCGATAAAACATTAGTTGAGGGAAAAACTAAGGTCTAAGGAAAGGAACAAGGTGGCAAAACTTTCTCAAAATGCCAGACATTCTTGCATTCTTGAGAAGTTGGTTTGTATATTACAGCTTAGACTGTTCTCAGAGTTAGTTCTACACTCTGACGTCTACAACTTGGCCAAACTACACTACACAGTAATTTGATTGCCGTCTACGCCTTCAGGCTTTTACACGGAGGTGAATCGGTCGTCACTGGAGACCGAATTTCTTTTGCAAAAAGGCTTCTTATTGATCCCATTTCCAGCTGTCTGCGTCCCACTAACGGTGAACGCGTCCGTGCTGATTTCGTTAGGTCCTCGCTACAAACCACTTCAGTCGGATTAACGCAGAAGAAGCGAGCATGCACTGGTGATGATTGTCGATCGACCAAAATGCAGTAATCCCAATTATGCCTAAATTCCGTTTTACAATGTCAAGATAAACCAAGTACGCAAGGAAAAATCCCATCTTAACGCGATTTGTATTGAATGAAATCATCTGTAACGTTTTACAACCCTGTAAATTTCCCGACAAATCCACTTCATCAGTCAGGTTACAGGATGACCTGGCTTCCGGCCCCACAAACTCTTCCACATACCAACAATCAAACATGACCAACGTCACATCATAAAAAAAAGAAATCCATTTAAGGCACATGGCTCTCAGATATTTCTCTGTAAAAATTTACCAAGAGGACAACGTGAAAATGGTATACTGGGAGAAAAACTTGAATCTGACCAAATTCTCTATGTGTACCAAGGTACAGTCTTCTTCCTAAGAATCAGTAAAGTCTTAACATCTTGTTTTTACAGCCTTTTATCATTTTTTCAAAAGCCAAGAACCCACAGAGAAGATTGCATGGCCTTACCCTAACTTTTGAACGCTTCTTCCGTTATATAATGTGTTTATAAGAGGAGCAGGAGAGCATGGCGAGGTAGTTTTCCACATGAAGCGTTCGGCACCACGCGGGAGCCGACATCTTCAAGTGTGATTAAACCTACATCTCCACCCAATCCCTACAATCTGATCTATCATCACTTCATGAGACTGAAGAAATCAGCCGCACACGTTCAACGTCACCCAGTCCCGCCGGACGGCCGTCTAAACGAGCCTTGGCGCCATCACTACAGCCATCGCAGCAACATAGACTTCCTGCTTCTCCCCACTACTGCCATTAAAACTATCATCAGCATGCGAGCTGATTCTCTAACTTTTTTTTTTCCTGCAGAGCAATTTGCAGGCGCAGTTCCCAGTGGGTAAATTGTGATCTAAATCTGATGGGACAAGACTGCAGGAACATTGGACATGAAGTTTTTATTAGCGATCCCTGATTGCTTCGTTTATGTGGCACTGTTTGATTGGATAGTCGTTTGAGTTTCGTGTTTGTCAATCTGCTAGAGTCAATACCGAAGGCAGGTCCATTCTCCCGACAATAGGCTGCACCAATTCAATTTGTTGGTTCTCCGATTTTCGGAAGATAATACTACACTAGATCAATATGACAACATAGTTTTGGGTAGGTCTGTGCCTTCAAAACACAGTATTGGGGAGTAGATATGGATTTGTAAACGGATTCAACCCAACTGTCTGTCTTCAGATTTTACTTAGAAATGTCTGACAACCAAGGATATGGCAGCTTCTATCAACTGCTTCAATAAAGAAGGATCAGTGTCTATTAGTACTTACCCTTAGGAAGGTGTCCAGTGAGCCATTCTCCATGTATTCTGTCACGATCATCACTGGACGACCTAATGGCAGAAAAGTATTGGGTTACATTCAAGCAACACAAGCCAACTTGTGGACAACACTACGTTGAAAGACAGTTCTCAAAATTTTGATTTTTCCATAGCAAATTGGGTTTTGGAGATTAGATAGAAATTATTTTTTTATTACTTTCTATTCAACATGACAGGATGACCTAATGGCAGAAGAGTATCAGGTTACCGTAAGATGAGAAGAGCCGACATGAGTGACAGCAGAGGGCAATTCAACTCTGATCGACCTCCGGCGGAAATCATCGCAAATGGTCCGTCGCTTCGGACAAGTTATGGCGCAGGATTGCCTTAACAGCTCAAACCGTCATTAACCGTACTCTCACTTTCATTATTCTCTTTCCTTATTCTCTCCCTTAATCTCCAGACTGAGCTGAGAGCCCATCAAGCCGCCATTAATAACAGTTTCAGCAGAGGCACGGCGATGTGTGTAATGGTGGAGGGGACGATTTCTCAGGAAATGTAGCATCAACTCACTCTTAGTGATGACCCCTTGCAGCTTGATGACATTCGGGTCGGTGAACTGGCCCATGATCGACGCCTCGGTGAGGAAGTCGCCCTTCATCTTGTCGTTGGATCCCGCCTTGAGCGTTTTGATGGCCACGTCCATGTACTGTCCCTTCCCCATCTTCAGACGACCCTTACACACGTCTCCAAACTCACCTGACGAAAGAAGAATGTGGAGAGGCTTTAGAATAAGACTTTTAGTGATCCTTGTGAGAGATAGCAGTAACAGAGGGGATTGTATGAAAACAATCTGTCTTAAGTTCTATTGCAATGGTTCACTAAAATCACTTAATGTATTGCAGATGTTACGGAAGACAAGCTTTATGGAAAATCTTTGGACATTTTCATTTTCTGCCGAAATAGTATGTTTTGACAACAGAATCTGACATTCTTAAAAAAAAGATTTTATTCATCGTTTAAAACTAGTTTTACATATGACTTCTAAACATAATTTCGAGGCAAACACATGTAAAATGATCTGAATGAAGTTCTCTACAAGTGACTCACCTCCACCGATGACCTGTTCAATAGTAAGACAAGAGGGTTCCAGTTCCTTAGCGAACTCCAGCACAGCATGTTGGGGGTCCTCGTAGGTGTGAGGGTCAATGTAGGTCTTCACACGGGGAGCAACAAAACCAGGCAGACGAACTGAAAGGCAAAATAAGCTTCTAGTTAGTAAACATTTCCCTTCTTAGAATCACATAAAACTTGACTAACTTCAGTTGAAGACAACCTTTAGCACACTGAAGTGGCTGTTTGGTCTATTATTAACTAGGTAAGGCAGCAGGGAGAAGGTTAAATCAGCAAAGTTAACTCTATCACTAGGCTTACCTTCTCCATTGGAGTACTCAAGCTTGTCCATGTCACTTGGCGGCTTCCTGTTTCTTCTACAAAAAAAGAAGAACAAAAACATTGAACATTTTGTGACTACGAAATTTAAGTTATGATATATGACAATAGCCGGGATTTTCTGAATGGATAATAACATGACAGCACAAAAGAGAAGAGAATTCTAATCTCTAAGCAGTTTTTCACTTACTTCGGAGATTTTCTACTCGTTTTGTACATATTTCAGCGCATCCAGAAAAGCACTTAAAAACATGTACGAAACAAGCAAAAGAAAATGTATGGAGCAAGTGAAAAAAGCATCCATGCATCTGCTTAGAGACTAGTAGAATTCAGGCAGGGTAGGGAGTGACAGAAAGGACAGGACAGACACGTGACGCCACTAGTACGGACACGTACTGTTGTGGTACTACTTACATACTACAATTATCCTGGAGTCGTCTCAATGGGGAAAAGAAAACAGAAGACAGTGTGCTTGTCAATGGAGCATCGGTCATGGGAAGGACATTGGTACAGGTATGGGTTAAGGCTATCTACTGACAACATGTGTAGAGAGCAGGTAAGGTATACATTCTGGTACATGTACTTTGGATTTGAAAAGACACTGGGAAGTTGTATAATCAAACTTAAAGCCTTGTGTTTTGACTTGATACTAAATGCACAGTACAGTTCAAAATGTTACTAACTTGGACAGCATTTTTGTCTAGAAATCAAGACTTTGACTGCAAATTTGAGCATATTTACTCAATTCCTAGTGTCTTTCCAAATGCAAAGGGACCTGAGTGTTAAATGACCTTGTCACAAAGCAAGAATGGGGAGAATAGCATGTACCACAGCTATCTTATACATGTACATCTGTGCAGACACATGAAAAATGGCACGACACGTAACATTACATAAGTACAGATCTAGTATGATCTACATGTACTCGCTGCACATTCAGTCATGCAATTGCGGAAGAATTTTCACCCCTGGAAGCGAGGAAACATGCACCGTAATCTACTCTTAAACTCACTTCCTACCTCCCCGAAGGATCGGCAAAATTACTTTTCATTATCGACTCCTCCGAACATTAAGTCTCCCACTGGTGGTTGGTTTTTGATAAAACTTGCTGATTAATGTCTGCAGGATACGTCTCCTGATCAATCGGAAATAACTTCTGGTATTTCAAGCTCCCTGGTCTATCAAACACACATCTGCAAGCAGCAATTGGGATTCGCAATTACTTCCACTTCCTGGGTAGGATATGGCGAGCAAGCGTAGCGCCAAGTCAGCGGGTATCACGGGTTACAGATATGTGGGATTTGATGGAATTGGTTTTCCTACACATATACAATATACTCTACAAGCTACCAGCTACCAACGACAGTCTAGACTAAAAACTCTAGAACGTTTAAGCACAAAACAAATAGTTCCACAAACACCAAGTTTTAAAAGTTTCAATGCAGCAGTCTTATCATCAGCATCTAAAATCATCAGTATTGCTAACTGATAACTCCAAAATATTGTACATCTTTGTATCATAGGTTATGATCCAGATCCTCCATTCTTTCAGAAAAAAAGCATTGTTGATTCAAAATTTAGATGAGGAGACTTATGTGCCAAACCTTTGTTTGCTTCGTTTGCATGTTCAAGGAACAAAATGAGCCATGCCTTTCACTTCAGTGTAAAACATACGGGAGACTTAGGCTTGGGTGCTTACCTCCTGTACAGCACGAAGATCACCACCAGAACAAAGACAAGAAGAACGAAGATGCCGGCAGCGGCGATGGCTGCGATCATCACAGGCTGGTCACCGGTCATGGGGGCTTGGGAGCCTGTGGGATGGACAAGAGCACCAAACACCGTTATAGATACAGCATGAAATGTACCTGTGGTTATCCTGTTAAAGGAAATCTATGGTCTACCTGCTTTAAGGAAACATTTACATCTATATTGCATGGTATGAACATTTGCATTGGTCCTTGTGATTGTTATCATCATTTTCATGACAACTTGTACAGTACATCTATCTTTATCTGTGTCTATCATAGTGTTAAAAGGAAAATTTACAACACATACTGTATTATACATCTATATTGTACAGTAGGAACATCTGTATTGGTCCTGGTGATCATACATCCTTTTCATGACAACTTGTATCTTGTATGTATTCTGGAAATGTCTTACTCTTAGTGCTACAGTTTACATTGGTGAGACATCTAAAGAATACTACCTTACAATTCTTTCACTACTCTAGACTTCAAACTTCCCAGGAAAGTTTACACACTCCTAAGCTTTTGAGATACTTTTTCAAATACACAGGAGTCATTGCAGCCGAAGAAGGATCAACATTATGTATGTAGGAACAAACTTCTTGCGACTCCTGTGGACTAATGGTAATCATCATCCTAACTACCCCACTTCATCACATCCTTTACCTCAAGCAGCATTACTCAGGCTTAAGGAAACTCCCAGGACCTCTGACATACGCAACGTCCCAGACGCAAGGATAGATCCGGTCTATCAGTCACTGTCACCCCAACACCTCCCCATCCATCAAAACAGATCCATGTTTACAAGTTTAGAGATGGGTAATATAACACTCCCTCTGTCATTATCATATCACCCAGACGATTCGGATCCATCTCTATCACATCACGACCGCCAGATGTCGGCAGCGTTTTCTATAACTTTGTTGAAGAAAAAAAACGGTGCGACGCAGGCCCGGTTGTAAGCTGAGTCATCCGTCATGCTGTCGTTGCAGCGTTGTGTAATAATGTCACCTCTACAGGCAGCCTTCTACAACCTTAATCAATCCACCAGGCAAGCAGCTTCATCACTTAACACTGGGCGACATCGTCTTCATTTGGTGGATGATGTTCATGTGTACTTTAAAAATGATGTGAAGAGAGTTTGACTTACCATTGGCATCTGTCCTCATTGTGACTGGCTGGCTCAGTTGACCATATCCTGCTATGGTTCGGGCTTGGATCTGTGGACAGGAAAACACAAACCATTATAAACAAACAAAACAAAACAAACAATTTAAACCTATACGTTGACACAGTTCTCATGTGATATCACTCGATGTTCAAGTTCTCTTTCTTTCTTTCTCTCTTTCTTTGTTCCCTTCCCTCCTACCCTTCTCTTTCTTTCTTTCATTCAATCATCCAGGTATTCTCACCTGAAGGACATACTCCTCCCCCATGTCCAGGTGTTCCATGGTTGCCTGGGTAACCTGGCCGTCCACCTTGGCGAACTTGGTCTGCGTCGGACCGTCCCGTAGGGGGAAGTACTGCACGCGGTACTCCAGGATCACACCATTCGGCTTCCTGGGGGGAGACCAGGATATCGAAAGAGACATCTCCGTCGATCCAATTTGCGTCACGCCTTCGACTTGGGAGGGAGCTGCAGAAGAGAGAGAATGGAAAAATATCTCCGTAAGTGAAAATGTCACAAGTCGTACAGGCAGACATCGATCACTGCTTCAGAAATGGCGGCTTCGGAATGATTGCTTTATTAGTTAAATGAACATTCCGATATTCCAATTTTTCTAAGATTGGACCTGTCAAAATATGGTTTTCATGTGTCAAGACGAAATGTCAAACCTTGTTTACTCCAAAGTTTGGCAACTTGAATAGTCGGGTAAGAAATATTCTGTGCATTTTTCACCACACTATCTTGAAAGTTTAAACTTCTCACACTTAAATCTTTGAGTTTCGGAGTTTCACAGACTTCCGGGAGTCCTTACATGACCGAAGGTCACAGTTTATTTCCCAAGGTCATCTATCTACTCTCCAAGGGACTAAACCTCTACCCTCTGTCTTCCCCTTTTGACATAACCATTAAAGCTTCCCTACACGGGGCACTATCCCTTAAACCCCTTTTATTAGAAGGGATATGGGCACAGGTGCTATCTCCTGCACAGCAACTGTTGCAGTGTATTTCGGAGCCCGGCCAACTATTTTCAATTTACTCAACAAGTTTAGCCCATAACGAAGAGGCAGATTTTGAAGGGCACGTTATTTACAACTCGAGACGGGTGGCATTTTCGCTCTGCTCTCTGGCAAAGATTACAGATGATATAACTAGTGTACATCTGCAATAGTTGTGGATACAAGATGGGTTCAATACTTTTTGTTTTTAACGTACTCATGTACAGATATATGACACTACCATTGGAGACATAACAAAAAATGATGTTGAAATACTGAGTAGAAACACTATTCCAAGAACAAACCCAGAAAAGCAGCTGTCATAAATAATGTTATCATGATCAAGGATCAATTATTGGGCATGTTTTGTGTGTGTTCTCTCTCACAGTAATCTGTTCCTAGGACCAGCTAATGTCATAAAGCCCCCGTCACAAATGAAGAAATTAGCTCGGCCGACTTGTCGGCGAGCTCCAAATGGCGATTTTCGGGCGAAGTACGACCGACGTCCTGTCGATTCTACGGGCTTCGGGCGAATTTTCGGAGCTCGGCCGACGTTCGCGTGTCACTGGAAGCTGCGCTTAAATTCAGCGAGGCCTCGGCGACGATTTTTGAACTCGCACAGCTCGTCAACAGTTTGCCCGTAGCTCGCCCGAGCAACGCCCAGCGCTCGGCCAATATTCGGACGGGCATCCGAGGATTTTAGACCCGATTTTTGGTCGGTCTGAGGTCGCCCGAACTCTTCGGCCTCGTGCGAGCCTCGCACGGGCCTTGAACAATAAACGGACGACCGTCGTCAGTGTTCCGGCCGACTCATGAAAAGTAAGGCGTGCTTCGGGCGAGCGTTGTGCAGGTGTTGATGGGAGTTTGGACGGGCCTCGGCCGAACTCCTTCTTGTTTATAGATAAAAGGAAACGACAGTTTGGTTTAAAACATAAGATGATAAATGATACTGTAATATTAACTAATACTAATTTCAACTTGTCGAAGAATGCTGCCAAACTTTTCTAATGAAAGGCAATTCAATGCAAAGTTAAATTTTGATTAAAAAAAAAAATTATAAATAAAATGTTGACACCGAAGACAATGCTTCTTGTTTCTATTTTGGTATTGGTTTTGGATGTTTCAATTTGTATATTAATGAACTGGGGCTTGACTTTTGAGGTTTGACTTCACTTCCTGAGTTTTTTCTACACAAAATGACTAGTTGAAAGTCCACTGAGTCATTATAGATCTATGTTTGTCTGCCGAGGCACGCCCAGGCGTCGGCAGGGCGTCGATAGGCTTGTCAACGGTCGGTCGAAGCTCGGACGGCGATCGCCCGAGCTTCGGTCGATTTCTATCTGGTGAAATTTTTTGGATCGGGGTTAAACGACTGATCTGTTGACTTTGTGGCTCCTGCACTTGTATTTTGATTGGTCTATAACAAAATTCCTCTTTATGTGATTATTTTCAGTGTGCCCACCTACTTCACTTGTGCCCTACAGATTTACCACAACTCAGAAAGTAAAGTTGGTCCAAATTTGAGATTGTTACCAGGCCATTTGATTCTGACTTCGTCCGTGTCCAAGAGATGGTACCGTCTTATGTGGGATTTATGATTATTAGCGTTCGACGGACGTCGCCCGAGCTCTGTTCAATTTGTGACGGGGCAGGTTTTCAGTGAAAAATACGGTCAACGCTCGGGCGAATTTGAAATTCGGCGAGCTTCCGGCGATCTACAAAATCGGCCGATGCTCGCATGAATTGTGACGCCGGCTTAAAGATTGCCCTGCTATCTGTGGTGAAATCCATTTCCTTGACAGTAATAGATAATTTACAGTGCATTATTTTTACTACAGACAGCTACTCTATTTAAGACACCGTCTTTTGGCCTCTGTTTTTCAGCCACCGTATTTCTGACGGAAATCTAACTTTTAGTCATTTTCCATCACATTAAAATTCTTTCAGTTTACAGAATATAAAATATAACATTTATGTGATTATAACACATGTGCACATGCAATACAGAGATACTTTTCTTTAGAAATCTGTCAAGAATAGCCTGATGTTTCCCACAAAGAAAATTGATACAGATGCTACCAGAACCCAGGCTGCATTACAATCTTTGTACACCCCCTCCTTTGAAGGTAGCGGCATGAAATCGGCAAATGTGCCTTAAAATGGGTGATAGTAGGCTTTCTATCTCTAGTGCTAAATCAGATCCTTGTTATGCAGGGCTACAAATGTAGCTCCTCCCCTCTAGAAGAAAACTTTCAGTTGTGTAGGGATGAATTTATCAAGGTACTCAGGATAATGTTTTTGTTGTTCCATGGTCAGATGTTATAAATAAGTTTTCCTTTGATCGAGACACTGTATAGCACATTGCAGGCATGTTTCATGATGATTGAGATATCACAATGGCTGTCAAACAGTCAGCAGGCACTCAGACAGAGAATAGAGTTGTCACTAGCCAGTCACCATTCAGAGAAAACAGTGAAATTACAGGTTTCTCATCGAGTGACGCATGAATCAAACCTCTATATGCAGTTTGACTGGTTTGACTTTAGACATGTAATGTCCCGTGGTGTGCAAATGGTACCACTACATAGGGGGCACTATTGGTCCAAGCATTCAGCCCACAACATTTTCATCAGCATATGGCAGAATATGATGCCGGTTTCCTGCTGTTCTGCCAATCTCTGACCTCATTCCTAAACTCCTCAGGCATTTCGAAAACTGGCAAAACAATCTTCACGAAAAGAGGGCGATAAAACAATGGGTCACGTTGGCAGATGTTCCGTCCCATACTGCCTCTGGCCAGTTATGTTATTGATTGAGTGAACCCCCTAATGGATACGTCTTTGTCCAGCAGGTTGTAGAAAGGTGCCAGGCTTCCCGACTGAGCCAAAGCTGTCACACTGAGAGAAGAGCCTGTGACAGATGCCTCCAGTGAGCCTTATCTTGGTCAGCAGGACATGTCTATTCATCATACACCATTTATAGCAGGGCTGCTTTTCACTGATGGCACAGAGGAGGGCTGAGTAAAAGACCCTAATCTAGTGATGGGTGGTACCATAAGGCCCCGTAGAGAAGCCATGGTGAAGAATGGGGCAATAAGTAAGGCTGTTTCGCACAGTTTGAGGAGAATCAAATGGCAGAGTGGAAATGCCGTTGGGTCAGGTTTGCCGCATTACACTATCATTCTAGTGAATGGTTCTACGCAGTTCGTGAAATTCAAAGTTTGATGTCGTAGTATCATTCTTACCAAGCTTTTCTGTACAACAGAATTCATTTTGTACTGGTGGTATCTTTCCGTGCATAGTGTACGAGTTGTATGTTCTCAATTGACAATTTTGCACCTTCTTTTTACCAATGCAAGAGAGAAAAACGCTCATTTTCTTGCAGACATTATCTTTATATTTAGTACAGTTTCCAGCTGTTGGTGGTAATGCTTATCAGCGCCATCTGCGTTATACCTCTTGATTCTTATCACTTTTTCCATTCAACTTTTAATTGTTCAAACCATGAAAATCTGTGATAAAAAACTTTGACATAATCCTCTGTGTGGTCTGTGGTGCTCACCAGACAATGTGCGTTGGACAGCAGTTTTTTCAGCGGAGATTATAAAACATGCCTCCAGTCTGACCCATGCCTCACCCCTATGAAACCCAACACCACCTGTCTCATGGCCCATTGGCTATTTTCATTCCACAAAAGCTGCTCCAGAAGCTACCACCATGATGTCAGCCTGCCAAAAAAAGCCAGCCATTCAGCTTTCCTACAGAATAATGGAGCCGTTGCTGACTTTATTAGTCACAAGCTGGCACCCTTTTCGCATAAACGGAAAATGTAATTGTCCTTCACAATAGATATTCTTTCTCTCAATGGCGCTCTCGGCAGGGGTGGGGTGATATCATCATCCAGGGCTGTTAATGAGGCAGAAATGGTTCAATCTAATTTCTGAAGCACTTCTTACATCATTACAGACTCTAATGAGACCTTATGATGATGGTATCTGGGTTATGAAGGGAAAAATGATGGTGGTATGGATGGCAATGGATCTCGATGAAAAAAATTTGATCAGCACGATCGTGCCTTGTTGTGGACATATCTTTTTACACCCTCGGACAATAATTGACATACCCGGCATTGCCTGGTGGAGTACCAGGCATGCAGGCCGCAAAATTAACCTTCCCAACCCCAGGCTGGGAATTCCTTCGGCTTTCACACTGTTTTGGCAACACAAAACACAGACACCTCTGCCACAGAAACTGTCCTATCTTCAGGGTGGCACGATTTCGTTATCAGTGTAATCATCTGTCTCCAGCACCTCAGATTCATGAAGAAGATGCACGGATATGCTTGCTGGTATCGCTTTTGGAATGAAATATCACAGTTTATTACGGTACTCAAGTCCGTCTACATAATGCGCCACACTAAAGAAAAGGGTGAAAAATGCGAAAACACAAAACTGAATACTGAGCTCTCCTGATTTAATTTGATTTGGATTTTGCATTAGTGATTTTGCTTGCTTTCAGATTGCTTTCTAATTGTTTTAGTCTGAACTGATCACATACATTTGTATTTTCCAATACATCCTCCGAAATATACAAGCCAGGACGACATTTCCAACAGCCTTGCATGACTTTGGAAACCAGATTAGATCCAAACATAGTTAGATATGCTTCAGGTTTGATTTTCTGTTATCAATGAGATTCTGATAAAACTACACCGTACCCCAGGAATCAGACATCTGTAGAGCTATGAATAAAATGTCGACAAGTGAGAAACAAACGGACTTGATAGCGAAGTTCTTCACCTTGGGAGCGATCAGAGTCATTTGCGCCAGCGGTGTTGTTCATACCGCCTATCTGTGATGTTGGCTTAATGGCGGCATTATACCAAGCCTTAATGACACCTGTAGTGTTAACGACTGATATCGCACAACTGCCAGCACATCAAGGGTAATGGATGTGGCTGATGTATGACTGGCGGGTTTACGGTTGTGTCGTAATTTTGGACAAGGGTCACGCAGACATCTGATGAGTTTTTCCTCCATTTTCATGCATTTATAAATATTGTATTGATATTAATGGGAAGTGCTGGTACTTTTCTGTTAGGTGGTAGAACAATAGTGTATTTGGTTAGCCTATGATGTACGCGCAGCATAATACAAGTACATAATACAAGTCACTACCAAAGTGGAGCAGACATAAATATTTTCCTCATCTGTAACGATACCATGTGCCACCATTCATTATCTTAACATTTTCCCTGCTAATGCAGTCTTTTGGTACCAAACTTGAGTAATTCCATTTTCCCAGGTTTGCCATTATATAGTAGAGTGCAATCAGAGCACTGAGTTGTGAGTGAACTCAAAGTCAAATCTTGAAGATATTTTCTTTTGTACAATTAAAATGCTATTAAGGTCAGTCAAACCCTTATCTTGTCTTTGAATCTTAAGAAAATCTAACATCTGAAATATGGAAACTGAAAAGGAGGGGGAGGCTGACTACCCATAATCCCTCCCATTAGTCAGGTGACCCCTGACCTCCCCGGGCAGTTCATATTTCATGTTGGAGTCCTAGAATGTACAAGGTCGTGACATGACACACATGGTTTTGAACAAAAATGGTGTCACATTTTGCTGTGAATTCTTTTGCAACAGGGGCTCCACGAAACTGACGTTTCTTGCAGGTGTTCACAGTTTTGGCTCTTTCTCTGCCAAAAATGGTCTCAAATCATATTTGGCTGGGTCAGGATTTGTGCAGGTGTGCAAAATTTCAAAGCAATTACACTCACATAAGATTAAGAACATGAAGCATGTTCTGTAACATGATTTATTACTGTTCTATTTTGCCAAAATTTGATAAAGAAAGCCACTGTTCAGACTGAAATGTCACTGGGAAAATGTTGTCCATTGTTGTATATAATCAAAGACAATGAATACTAAGTAAAATTTAACGTCTGACAAAAATTCCCTCATAACAGAACTTTCATTGAATCCGTTATGCTAGCTAGATCTAAATAGATCTTTTTATCAGGAAATTCCTATACCAAATTGTGACCAAGGGAGCTATAAAAAAAACGTTCTCAACCATTCCATTCACACAGGACCAAAACCCCTAACCTGGCCAAGCACACATGGGACTAGAACCCCTAACCCGGGCAGGTGAGGCACTGATTGGTAACTGCTCTCTTGTGCAGCAAGGCGGAAAAATAAATCTGGTCCCAGATTAATCCAGGGACCCGTCTGACTCTCTAGCTGATCACTAAACACCAGTTGAGGATAATCAGTGTTCGGCGGTGGAAATACTTCAACGTGATGAAAGGTCTGGCTCTATTTTTGCCAAATTGTTTTGGAATCCAGACAGCTTATTTCCTTTTCTTTCCAAGTGGGAGTACTTGGAGTGATGAAAGTTACAACTTAGGTTCAGATAACTCTGCAGTTCTTGGCTCAGTTCCTCTTCATACCCATTGAGATTGTAACTTATTTACAAGGATCAGCTGCATTTACTAAAGGGAGGCTTAACTGAACTCTGTCCACAGCTAACTTTGTCTGCAACTTGAATAGTTTGAACTGCTAAATATTCTTTCATTTTTGTCTAGATCTAAATGTGCAACATTAGGTTACATTTTGTATGTATTACACGGGAGGAAATGTCCATCAATGACATAAAAGACTCCCCTCTGTAGTGGCATGTGTCCGACATTATGACCCTCCATAAAACCATCACAACTAAAGACGACCATTAGTGCAACATTTATGGTTGGAACATTCTCCCCACAGCTGTAACTATGGCCCTTGCCAGTTGGGTCCATGCCAGGACACTTTTTACATGCATGTACTGCCATCAATCTAACTCCAAACACATGAGCAGCTTTTCCTTCTAATTCCATTAATTGAAATTTATCCCTTAACAGCTGTTCTACTAATTGCTACTTTCCCAGACTAATGAAGACTTCCTTAAATGGGAAGTCCTCCTTTAAGAATGATAGTGACCCATGTAAGGAGAAGGAAGACTACATGCCCCTAAGTCCTTGTGGTGAACTTCTTAACTAGCGTAGGATTGAGATTTCAGGGACTTACTAAAAGGGAGTCCTTGGCTCCCAGGAGTTTTGTTTGTGAAGTTTTTCCCACAGCACAAATTTGGAGGCAGTTTTTACTTCTTCAACTCTAACAATCTGTTTCCTTTGTTCAAAACAGCCTGGTGAATCTCGACACGGAGGCAAAGAGAGAGAGAGAGACAGGGCCTACAGCGAAAAAGCTGTCAAAGATGACAAATCCAGACAAGAGGACCCACTGGCCCACATGTCACAGTACCACCATTACTCCCAAATATAAAATACCCCTGACGTTTCCACCTTTACTGGAATATCTTCAGGGATATGTCTAGACAGACTTCCTGTGAAATCCTGCAGATTTTATACTCAGCCATACACAGAGTTACATAAGAGTGAGTCAGCAGATTTAAAGTTAACTTGATGACAGCTGACACCCAAGGACGAAACATGACTTTGGACTTGTAATTTCCATCTCCAGTTGGAAGTAATGCACTTGGACGTTTCGGTGAAAACAGACACTACACACAAATGCAAATGTCAACTATTACACCATATTGCTATAGATCTGTGTGAGATGTTCACAAGTATAGTCATTTTTATACTGTTATTATATGTTATATGTTATTTAGATCTAAACAGGCTAGGCAATGTTTTGTGTGAAATATACAGTAGTATAGTAAGGGATGGCTGTTGGAATGGTGACCATTGTCAATTTCTTGGCTATTACGGGACAATATATATTTAATGTTCTAGAATTTGCTCTCACATGAAAGATAAAGAAAAGCAATGAGCAGATGAACCCACAGTGCAATATCAACGGCTCATTCAGCCATGCAGGAGTGGAAGAAATTACATCTTTTACTGTCTAAAGTGACCCAATTTTCATACTATACGGTCCATGGTAGACACCTCACAACAACCCGATTACCCTGGGCACAAGATTACCCTGGGGACAAGAAGGCGCCCAAACAGTAGTTTCCATCCTCATCAGGCCAGTTTGGGCCTCGCCAAATCATTTCTTGGGTTCTTGGCCATTTTAACGTAAAACTAAAAAAGTACCTTGATTCTGGGATATCTTGACATAGAAATCAAAGAAGAGGATAAATGGAAAACTTAAAGGTGACTAAATTTTACCCCCTGAAACTGAGTGTATCAAGGTACAGACTACCCCTCTGACTCAGTTTCGAAATCTCTCAGTTCAACATCATTTTCTACATTCAAGAACCAGTAGATTACACAGGTGTCATCTGACGCAAGGTTAGCTAGAGGTCGTGACCCAAAATATAAAAAAAGCCCAGATGAACTGACAGAAGAGATTTGCATAATTTCATAAATATCCCAGGGAAGACTTTTGAAATTAAAAGGTCAAAGGGGAGGGGTGGAGGAGATTGGAGTGCCGATATAATGGATGATGGACCGCAAGAACCATCCATCCGTCATTTTCCTTCTTCTTATAAACATCCAACGTAATGTTCTACATATTGTTGTGTTATAACATTAAACCAATTCAGAGGAAAGCTTTATAGATATCTTTTAGTTAATACTCTTCAAGGCAATATGTGTTATCTATAAACAATTTTTCCATGATTTTGAACACAAGCAAATTTTCATTTATGACCTTTTGAAATGCCCAGTTCCATCAAGGGATAGGCACAGCCAGTTAAGCATCACCTCCCGTTATTATGACATGCTCTATTTATTTGGCAGCTTCATAACCTCAAATAATATCTATCAATATGGGGTAGGGGTAGTGGGACATTCTGGCATCTTTCTCAATTTTCTTTTCATTCAAAAATGGTCTATAACAACTAGGGCTTGGCTGCCACCATTGAGAGCACATTTATAGCATATTTCACATTTACAGTACACAATTTAACTTTAACACACTGAGTGCCCCCATTTCTTGCAGATGTAATAACACGAGTTATCAAGGACATTTGAATGTACATATCGGCAGAAAGATTACATTCAGGGCGGCAATGTGCTCTTTACTTGAACCCTTTTAGGTTTATGGTTGAATCGTTTCTGCGTTGTCGCGACTGAAACGGCCCAAATTTTCTGCTGAATATGAATCAGAGTCAGTGAAGGGTAGAGGGAAGCAAGAAATTACTCTTAGCTAGTAAAGGTTAGAATTGGTTGCCAGATTGATTGAATTTTTATGGAAAACTCATATCCAAATGATAATTTCAAGAACATGTAGAAGTATTCATTCAGAGAGAAAATTGCTGATGAAAGTTGGAAGGATTGGGAGTGCATGATAACCTATTAAAAGAGAAAAATGCAATGTATAGTCTAGTTACTCCTGAAAATATTGAAACTTTTGCAGTGGTTTTTATCTTTATTTATGACACTGCGAATATATCTCCATTTTATGACAGGATGTGTCAACCTAATTTTTCCTCTGACCGTAAAACAAAACCAACAAGAAAGTTAGTTACATTTTGTGACTGTTGTCTCTATAGTTTGATTTCACAGATGAAAAAATTCAAGTGTTCTACTTTGAAAGTTTAATGAAGGCATTACCTTTGTTAACATGCAGTTTTTATAAGAAATACAAGGTTAGGCTAAGCTCCTGATGGTCTGGGGTCTGTGAGTAGATTTTCAGGTCAGACCTTCGGCCCTTCACATCAACGGGGGTATCATAAAACTGATCCCCAAGAGCAGTTTGTGAACTACAGGTCAACTTCATAAGTCTGGATCAACCTTACTGTACTCTCAGCGCTCCACCAAACTTTAGAGGGTAAAGGTACTCTTTTAATGTCTTGTGGCACATACACATACTGTAAATCTTGAAATGTACATTGTATGCAGTGGTTTTATTTTCACAGACCGTAAATATGCTAACTAAGGTACTACAGGCTTTTTCAGCTGCAAAAACTTCCTTTCGATACCTATCTTCTGCAGAATTACGTCCCCACAAAAAAAAGAAATTCATAGTTCTGTAGCGAGAATTCGTAGGTATACAGCATTTGCATAACTCAAGAAGCCATGGATGGATAGTTATGATATTCTGGTACGTTGTTACATGTAGGGCTTGACCTCTCAAAGAAATGGCTAGATTTTGGAAGATTGTTCCAATTACATATCCACGTTGTTCCCCAGTCTTTACGGCAGTGAATAATTGTTCCCACCCCATATAAAGTCTCTGCCCTCCCTTCCCCACTGGCGCCAACCCTAATAAATACCATCAAGGTTAATATGGAGAATTACATCCACTTCACTTCAGGTCGGCAGAAACGCAAATCACTGATTTGATGACATGGTTACCAGTGGATACACGGAAACAGGGATCAGCAATATTGTTGGCTGTAGTAAAATTATACAGGAAGCTTAGACATGTACTTGTGAAGAATTACACATGTTTATGTTACTCTGCCTATGTTTCTTTTATGTTTATAATCACCATTTCCCATGAAGCTAGGACAGGGAGACAGCATTGCTTCAACAGACCAGATTACGGATATGAATGCCCGGACAAATCCCGTCCTTGTGGTCCAACAATGCCTTATTTTGTTGGTGTTAGCTGCTACAGACACCAACATAAACATACTACATAGATAAACAGCCCCTTGTTTCTCTTACAGTGTCCGCATTCCTCACATCCTTTATCCCTCCACCATGCGTGTACTCTGTCTAGATCCGCTGGTCTTGGGAAATTCCTCTCAAAAAATCCCTCAACACCTCGCTTAGGAAGATATTTTCTATCAGCACATTTCGGGGACGCTCTGGATAAGGAGGTGTTATAGTTTATCTATCAGAATTCCCTCAAGCTTGCTGCTTCTCTGTGTACAACAGATACTGCTGGGCCACTGATCCAGACAAGACCCTGTTATGAGTTTCTCTCTTCTGCAGTAACCAAGATCACCGGCTGAACTAACACATTGCAAATCCGTGTATAACCTTGATACATGTACAATTAAAATTGCTAGCACATGTAACAAGGAATCAGTCGAACTAGATACCTGCAAAAGACAACAAAAGTCTATTTTCATCCTTTTCTTGTGCTATTCTAGGCCAACCTGCGAATACGAACTCGATAGACAATTAATTTCTAGATCGTGCATCAGGATTTAGAAAACGTATCTGACATTTTTAGGTCAGTTCTGGATGAAGTACTAATCTTCATGTTGACTGGATGAAGGGATCAATTTTGTTTTCCTAAATTTCTGGTCATCCAAATAATTTCCTCCCCAAAGTCGTGATACCTTCAATAAGTGACCTCGAACTGTCTTGAAGACTCATGCCAAGAGTCTTGGGAGGAGAGGGAAGAAACTTAACCTGTCCTGTCAGCTTCCTTAATCCAAGGAGTATCAAAACAAGGGATCAAGTAGAATAGGAGCTGGCTGTTTTTGTTTAGAGGAAGGATATGGCAGTAATCCGTCCACCTTTTGTGTACTGTGGGGCAATCTAAACCAAGCTTCTTCTCAAGTCATCAACTGCCAATGTGGTAGAGTACATAACAATAGGAGAATACCCCTTTGTTGGTTTATGGGGAAGATATTTATTGTTGTAGGTAAGTCAGGCTCAGGTGAGAATAACGATGGGATGAGAATTGTTAACTTTAGGGAGGTACCTCCCACCTGGCAGACAGGTGTCTTGGAAAGAAGAGCTACCTTAAGACAGACACTAACCTAACATTTATTCTAACTGGGATCGCAGTGTTTGTACAGCTTGAGTCCAGCATTCTCTGTCTGTAGTCTTAGTGGGGGATTTCAGCATCGCATGTCACTCAAATGCACTGATCATAGACAACATTTTGTATTTCAGACACCATTACCACACAAAAGTGCACAGTAGAACAGGTTTCAAATCTACCTGCCTTAGTGTCTGCTACAAAAGTACATAAAGAAAGTAACAAAGTTTTAAGTACTATTTGATATATTCGATGAACATAGAACACTGACAATCTTTTGAACATCAAGTATTCTGAAATCATTTTTCCATCTTTTTACGTGTAAAATCTTTATCTGATTTTCCTTCAATAAAGCTCTGTGAAACAAGGAATTTACTTGGCATGTCCCTAAGACCCCGTAAGTGAAGACTTTATCCTCAGATAGAAGACAGCTGCCTCAAAGACTGGACAGGGCAAGAAATCAATTACTTAGCTGGGAAATCTCGGAATCTGAGGAATCAGTGGAAATCTCCGCCACCACATCAGACCCTTCCATACATGGCAAGGTGCCCTAAGACCAAAAGCTGCCAAGGAGAGTAGCCCAGACTGCTTAAGAAGGCTTATAATTCCTTGCAGCCCTTCTAAGACAATTAGCGGAGCAAGAGATGCCAAGGAGGTGGGTTATCTCTGATGAAGGAAGTCAGGTGATCAAAGTTATCACAGGAAGGAGAAGTCCAACAGATGTTGGGCTTACTCACCAATCCCTGCCCTGGTGTCTTAATTAAATCAGAAAACACCCTTCAAAGAAGCTGAAGGACCCAAGAAAAACACCAGAAATGTGAACTAATCTGTTTGCAGAGGGAAGCTGTAAAACATCTAAATTGGCTCTCAAATTGCCAAGTCAGAATTCCAACTCTGACTGCGTGTGGTGCTTCCATCAGCATGGGTGGGCATTTTCGTCCAATCATATTCCATTCTTAGTCTGCATCTGATAGGAGATAAGTATCCAGGACTTTTGTCTGTAAAAGGATTAGGTTGTTTGGGTGCATACTGTCGGAAGATCTTAAGAAATGAATTTCTCTTTCAAGGGGTAAAGAAATTAAATAATTCTTATGTATCAATTCTGAAGAAAAAAAACATTTACAAAATAGCCTTATAGGATGATGTTATAAATGAAAACTTTGCTTCATCTGTTTCTTGAAAAACTTTAAGGAACACAAATCCTTCTAATACAGTGAAGAAAGTTTCCTTCCGTTCTTACCAAGGGTTCTTCACTTGCCTTGTCTGTCTTACACTTGCCTTGCAAAACAAGAACCTGTCGAACTTGTATCTAAACTTTTACATTGGGGATCTAGACTTCTATATTGCGGGGATGGTTGCAAGCTCACTTCTGGCTCGCTGCCGAATCCTGCCTCCCACAGAATGATTAGTCATTGATTCCTTTTCTGGTTGTTGCAGATGTGATCAATAGTTTTTAATTATTGAAACTCCCTTGTTATTGCTCTTGTCCTTTTGAATATTGAACACCTCCAGACGTCCGTCTTCCCTGCCGTGGTACAGACATTCCCGTCCTTCACCCATGGTTCCTTAGAGGTTTCTTGTGAAGTTTTCGTGAAAAGAAGACTCTAAGAAGTCTGACAAGACTTCTGATAACAAACTTAACAGGCCCATACTTTTACTCACTTTACTTAAGAAGTTTCTTGCAAACCTTTCAGAAATGCAGAGGCTTTCAAAGTCTTACAGTTTCTTGAGAGGTTTTCGAGACAGAAGACTCTTTAAAAGTCTGACAAGACTTCTGATAGCAAACTTAACATGCTTGTCCTTTTACTCACTTAAATTAGCAGCTAACAGTGAGTCTGACATAAAAAGCTTTATACAATGTTTCTACTGCTCAGCAAATTCAACCATAAAGAACGGTTGAACAACATTCCTATCCGTTTGGTAGTGCCTAGTGACTCTGTAAAATTTACAAGGTTGCTAACATAGAATCTCCCTCAGGCAACTCATGACAATGTTACCATCATTACACTGTATAATCCAGAAATTGAAGACAACCATTTCCTCAAGCATCTTTCTGATCCGTCTATGACCTGTGGATGAATGACACTCCTATTGTCCACTGGTGTTTTGTTCCGCCATAAAATTTACAAACCGGCAGCTCTGTTTCTAGTCAAGGAAAACTTCCCTCAGGCTGCCCACGACAAAGTCACCTCTGTTACATTGGATCACCTGACAATTCAGAACGACCTTTTCCTTAAGATGACGGACGAGAAAGGCGGAGTTCTTAAGTAGACAGGATTCAGTATCTTGATCTGCCCTGAAGTTTGTCAAAGGGAGGCGTCGTAACGACTTGGGGACGGATTAGGTACAAGTCCTTTCTGAAGGCAGCCAAATCTGCACACGATTTTCCAAGATCTACTGATCAAAATCAGATCCCTCTTTGATCGAAAATGGATTTCTTTGGATTTTCTGATCATCCTGTTATTATTGGTTTCATTCCATCTACAGTACTGCTATGTAGTATATCATTGCAACTGCAACTCAATGAAAGCATACCCTCTTTTCCCTCAAATTCTCAGACATTTCTATACGCTTTCTCTTAGTCTACCTTACATTATCAGTTCCAATGGAGGCAAAATGTAGTATCAACCTTTAAGCTACATGCTATACTTTGTGAAAAATGTAGGGAATGGCAACCTATACCTACCATATACTTACATCTCGTAGCAGATAAAAATGTAGGTTAATCATAACTCGTAAAGATCAAAGAAAACCAAGGAAGTGAAGTCAAAGACTGAGAAAACAACTTGTATCCATGCAGGTACCAAAACACATAAACACTGGCCCTGCCTCAGGTGCGAGGCAGCACCAAACACATTTCCCAGTGTTTACACATGCCTTGAGACACTTGCAAATCAAACATGAACCAAGACGACGGGCTCCTCCCTAATCCCAGCCTACAGGTAAACCTGTCTGTCTTCCAGCTTTTAAGAGCCGTGATAATCCATCCTTCATTCCTGGTGCCACACCTGGGGCCTGAACCCGCAACCTGGCGGCCCAGACACTCCCAAACACCTTTTACTGCTGCTGGCTTTATATAACCTGCTAGGTTATTCCTTGCCTGGTGAATGTGAAAACACAAGAACTACTGTACATGTACAGATGTGGAGAAGATATAGTTTGGGTACCATCCTGGTTGAGGGTTGTCCCTGTAGCTCAACTGGGAGCAGCCCCACATTTACACAGACTACTTCCTCGTTTCTTTACCTCTGCTTTAACTGGTTGCAACCAGAGCAGGCCGTGGGTAGCAACCATTGGAGCAAACATAAACTAATCAGGATACGGTACACAGGTTAGAAAAGAGACATACACTCTCCTGAACGAGAAATTCCAGTACCCAATCAATGAAGACCCCTTGGCTAAACAGACCTCATAAGCTACCTTCAATCCACCGTACCCAAGGATGCAACCCAGCATAATATAGGTCGTTGGTCATATTCAATAACGACAGAGAAGTTACAACAATATTTCTGGGTCCCTCGCCAATCTAGGACTGTCTCCAGGACCCTTCCCTCCATCCATACCTGGACAAAAATTTTCTTCTTGGGACAGAAAAAATTTACCCTTTCCGTCGCAAATTCTGAACTTTATGACATGAAATTGATAAAAATTTATCGTTGTAAGCAAATTTAACAAAAATTCAAAACATTGGCTCCCAAACAATGAGTGGGACGGGGAAAAATTCAAAGCTAGAGACAGACCTGCAAGATGACTGGAGGCCATACCACATATTTTCCTTTGATGAGGTGATCCCTGGATGATCGAGTGGATAACAAACTTCATTCCTGACTTAAAGGCCGAGGCCCTGTCTTTGATCGAGTTTGACAGTTTGAATCCTGATTAAATCCTCTCGCAATGATATGTGCTGGAGATTTTAACCACATCCAGAAGCAAATGTCACATTGGACACACCTTAGACTACACAGGAAAGGACAGTGAACATCAATCTGACACAAAAGTGCCCCAATTTGTACCACAAAACTAAAACCTTGCCACCAAGAGCTAGAGGTAGTTGACCTGACTTGTCTTACATTTAACCAGCCACTGCAAGATTTATAGTAACACACATTTCACCCAAGTAATCAAGCAAGACTTTCTCCCGAAGCTATGCATAGTAACCTAATTCTTCTCTAAAGACTCCAGTATACTGTTTCAGAAGACATATTTCTTTCCACTGCAGTGGCAAGGGGAAATCTTAATTGCTACACATGTATTCCCTTGACATTTTTTTCCTATATGTGTCACAAACATCTAAATCTATACATACTTTATACAAATATAGTAAGTTAGCTTCTTTTCATATAGCCTTTGGCACTGAGTTTCAAAGGACATATTACTTATTAAGGCTTAGAAGAAAAGTTAAGAAACATGAGTTTTGATTACTATTCCCTTGGCGTATTTTCTGCCAGAGTTCTTCAACTTCTGTTGGTTTTGAGGCGACGCGACTGCACCTTTCCATCACCTGAGCACCTCTCATCATCACATTAATCACACAGGTGACCTCAGCAGAGCTGCAATCCACCAACCTGCCAGGTACGCTCACCTGGAAGCACCTGGGATCACCGCTGAAGGGTCCCCCACCTGACGCCTGCTGCGGGAATTAGTTTGGGGTGGCTGGACGAGACTCTCACAGCCCCCCACCCATAACAATCTGGGCTTCAAACTAACGCTACACAATCTTGATTACTCGTTTGATGAATAGGTGTGTCTACATTATGGATAAGTACAGAAGCTTAACTGAGACCTACTTGCAAAAATTGTACCCAGGAGTTGAAAAATCCTAAAAATCAAAAAGCTACAAAGTTTTCTCTATAATGCATTCGAACCTTGAAACTTTACCCCGCCCCACCCAAATACTAGAGCCTTTACAACTGCCTATGGCAGTAAAGGATTATGCAATAAGCTCCCAATGCCACAGCTTCTGCCCAACCATCTATTTCAACAGGGACTGCCATAAATTTTGTTTTCATTTCTGTCTTTCTGGCCCGTTGGCCCTTTTCAGTGACTCACAAATAAATGTAAATCATGCATTAAACTTGTATGGCCGAACTACAGT
The DNA here is from genome assembly GCF_035083965.1 of Branchiostoma lanceolatum. NCBI lineage: Eukaryota > Metazoa > Chordata > Leptocardii > Amphioxiformes > Branchiostomatidae > Branchiostoma > Branchiostoma lanceolatum. Next base: position 5,472,354 of record NC_089731.1, on the reverse strand, counting down.
TTACAAGCAAACTGCATGTACAAAATGTACATTAAGGCAATCACTAGCACTACTCCAACCCTGTAGCCTGTCATATAAAACATGGGCACTTTATTTTTGCATTCACAGATAAACAAAGGAAGAGTGGCAGCCAGGAAAGGATCAAAGAATATGTGTTATGTACAGCTAATGAAAGTACAAAGCAACGGGGTATAGATTGTGATACATAGGTCATCTTGTTTATGACCCGTCCTGACCCTCTCAGAAAAGAGTATTTCTTACCCTGGGGTTAGGATTAACTGAACCTCTTGGTTTGATAAAATCAGCTCAAATATGAGGCCGCGATCGTTGCTATGACCAGAAAAACACTCAGGAGAAATTTGAATGTTGTGAAATGTCAAAGCAATAATGCCCTTAACCATGAATTTCATGAAATAGGGCACAACCTCCAACATTGCTGAAGATGATATGCTGTAAACTTGAATGTAGAGAAAATGTCAGTAAACCCGGCTTCTGTTCTTTTGACCCCAACAAGTCCTTTCTTGTAACATTCATCCTTTCTGTACATCGAGCACAATGAAGGCATGCAAATAAGTGACTCTGAAAGAAGTTCAAGTTTTGGTACAATATTCATTACCTGAGAATGGCTTCACATTTAGGTTGATTTAACGTCGTGATAAACTTGCTGAAAGTTTTCCATCACTAGCGAAAGATTTGCGAGCCCCATCGGCAAGATTTGATATGGCCATGGCCGCAGCTGTGCTTCTTGGACCGTGCACTATGGAGGGAGATGAGAATTTGTTGCCAGAGGGAGCGAACGTGGTGCTAATTTTACACTGCACTTGCCTCGTCTGCCTCTGCTGATTGAACACCGGCAGACGCATGACCACATTTCAAAGACACATGTTCCAGTACATCATCGCAACTTATGGCTGGGGCAACGCCAATGGCCTCCATCGCTCACAAAGTTTGGGAGAACTGACAGACCTTCAACTCAAACCTTACTCAGGCTCAAGATTATTCTCTGTACTATTTGAATCAGTCTAGTGTCATAGAATCATCAGTATTCCGTTAGCTTGGTATTCTGTTACTAGTGTTAGCTTACCAAACTGCAAGTTGTGTACAGTTGTATGTCTTTTTATGCAAACTTAAAAAGTTTCTGCAGGTGGGTTTTTGGAGGCCTGATTTTGGTTTAAAAAACAGAATTTTCTATGTTTGATCTATCCTGAAGTCAAGGTCGTGCCGCTCTTGATAATTATTGATCCAGACAGTCGTGGAGACAAATCGTGCGCTTAATTAGTGATGGCCATTTCCTGTAATCAGTTTTGTGGTGGCTGTCGTCCTGGACAAAACTTATTACCAAATAATTGAATCTATAAAGTACTTCTTATTAATCAAGGGAGCAGGTAAGTCACCTTAGGGACTGCAATCAGTTTTTTTGGCGTAGAATTGATATATTTTCTGGGTAAGGAAAAGTATGTTATTCCAACATGTATTCTAAGGTCGAAGAAAAATGCTTCTCCTCAAGGCAGAATAGATATACAGATATTGATCCTGCTTGATATTGATTTGTTTGCTCCACAATGAGGGACATGGAGGATCAAAGTGTAAGACAATGAACAACTATTCGTACGCAAGTACAGATTGCTACAAAATGTTGTTTGAAAATTTTGACCTATGCACCAGGGTGGTTGAACTTAAAGGCCCGCTTTTCCATTTCATTTTAGTGATTTTGAAAGTCTTATAAACAAAAGAGAACGAAAGCCACAGAAACCAGTCTGTGCTAATCTTTGCCCATCCACGGAGAAGAGACACTGACTGGTATTGAGTGGTAGTTAGACTTTTCATTACCCCAATAAGTGAGGCTTAAGGAAATAAATACCAGTATTGATCTTTGTCTTAGGCAGTTCCAGGAACGTAAGCCCCTCGTAGAGGTCTGGCTAATTAAGTGTCTTTCTCGATAACCTTCCAGACGAAGTCCCTACATAGTACCATCGCTTACCTAAGAGGTTACCTAAGAGGTTACCTGAAAGAAATTTATCAGCTTAAGGTGAAGGTTGTACAGAAAAAGTCTTCCTACCTGCAACGTTGGTCTTCAGAGTGATGGACTCGAATCTGTCGGTGACGCCACTCACAGCTGACACTCCGTTTTCCGCGTGGACCTCGAACTTGTAGCGGGTGTGCGCCATGAGGCCCTGGATCTTGACCCAGCTGGCACGGATGTCGTCTTTACTGGGGTTGTACTGGACTGAGTCGTCGCACTGCGTGCAGACCCCGCTCTCGGAACACTGCTGACACACGACCTTGTAGACGAGGTCATCGCGCCCGCCGTCGTCAAGCGGTGCCTCCCAGGACAGGTCCACGGTCGTCTTGTTGACGGTTGAGACCATGTTTCTCGGCTTGGAGGGGGGTGCTGCAATAACAACAAGGTTTAAATTGTAAAGATATGTCGAGGAAGGTTTGACATCTAAGTATTATACTAATAAGAAACAAAACACTTACTCAAAGTACTGGACAGATCTTGAAGTATAAACTGTTACTTTGCGTAAAATTGTAAACAATTTGCAGAAATTCACTTTGTTGCACTGGGTCCATCTAATTGTAAAATCTGTGAACCAGATACCATCATTGACAGCTGTCAATCATTTTAATCACCATTTTCTTTTAATTACTTCATTTCAGAACAGTTGCTTCAGAAGTTCAAACGCTAAATTGCTGGCATGAATGCGAACTAGAAGCCACCGGTGCCTCAATAGCACTTAATTCACACGAACACATTAATATCCATCCCAGTCGGGCCAGTCATCCAAGAAACGCGCGTTTCCACCTTCCTCGGGATCAGACTTGACCTTCTATTGATCCGCCATTTCTCCGGGGTCAGGTCAAGGCGGTGGGGTCGCCGCAATGATGTTTGTGCATTATGCGGAGGCATTATATCTCATGTATCGTACTAGGGTATGTCGACCTTGCAAATGAAATCATCCTCCTACAAATATGTCTTCATAACCGGGTTTAACGTGCATCGATTCTTTCCAATGTTCTACCAAGAAAACCACGAGAGGTCGATCCAGCGATGCTTTCGCTGCAGCAAATTTTTGGACATGAAAAAACAAGAAATCATGCCATTAGGTGGCTAATGCGTGTGTAGGCGGACATGACACGAGGGTTACTTTACTAGCTTCTATAATGTCTGTGTCTGGCGAGACAACATTTCATCTCTGCCATTCAAAATCCATTCCCTTCACTTATGCAAGCATCTCCCATTTACCCATGCCCACATGGCAAGGTTGGCTTTCACCCAAGCCAAACTGCCACTGTGTAATGTTGTTTCACAAGGTCATAGGCAACACCCAACCAAAGTCACAGATTCCACCCCTCAAAGTAAAATCAGATGTGTTCTAAATCTGTTCTTGTGTAAGGGCAGAGCAGACAAGACCTTGAGAAGGTTTCTTGATGGCAAAAGGAACCAACAGACTACAAAAGCCGAGACCTTTAGCCCCCCTCCCCCCAACATTAGTTTTGCCCTTACACCTGCAATCTCTTGAGGGAAGGTCTAGAGTGAAGATATGGGCTGGATGTCAAGGTCAGAGCAAAGGTCACACTCTTCAGGCAGTACTAGCCCCATCTGTATTCATCCCCTCTGCTAGAAGGGTCAGAGGTCACAGGTAGTGATAAAGAATATTGCAAGCAACACTACATCAAGGCTCATGATGAGACATACTTAAAGGTTATGTTCTATGTTGCTTTCTTGAACTTGAACTCCATAAAATTTGTCCTGTTTACAACTGCAGCCGATTGGTCAAGGTGTAGAGCCACGATATTTCGGGAGTAGATGATCAGCCATGTGACAAAATCAAGTCTAGACACTCAATGGTTATACGTTAGGAAAAAGTTGGGGTCCATTCAAACTTTACGAAGATGTCTGGAACAGATATGCTTGCAGTCACGTTTTGATCACGTAATGCAACGAGGTAGCGACTGCCTTTTAAAATCCGGCTTACTCAATGTCAGCATGTAAATAACAGAGATGGTATCTGTTCACTGGCTGATGAAATCGCTGGCTTGTCATGAGCCAGTCTGTATGGAGCCTGTAAGGTGTTTTCAAAGTGCCGGTTCCTTAAAAGTCAAGCAAATCTACTGCCTTTACTCTGGAGCCTTGCTCCGGCAACCTAGTATTTCAGTAACTGAAATCTGGGAGGTGTTTCAACTACAAAGGTACCTGCTCTTACAGATCAATGGTGAATTCAGATCACAAACTTTGATACGAGTACAAACCAGAGCCCCAGGTTTGCTTGTATAGGATACGGCCTGCTAGAGATTGGACCATGTAGTGTTTTGATAGGATAGAGATCTTTACATGGCTGGAAATGAATGTTTGATGTATCTATTGTAGGATTGCTTATGAAAGATAAGTCAAAGCAACATTACAGGTTTCCAATACTGTGTCTCCTTGATCAAAATGTTTCTTAAAGTCTGTCAGTCAAACAAAATTTCACGATTGTGGCTTTATTGATCTTAGCTTTTACTGGAGTATGGCAGCTTGCCTTTATCTATTATGTGCTTGTCAATGTAATTTCCTATTTATATGTACTCTATTGTGAGTTTTATAGAACCAAGGAAGAGTAACGATTTTGCCATGCTTTCCATTACAGGGCTCTCAATAAAAAGAACGGTGAGCAGATAGGTATGTGCATTGTACTTTGTCAGCATATCTAGTATTGGCAGCCATTCAAATTGGTGTCCATATCATAACTGTGCAGTAAAGAGTTCTGAAAGTCTTTACAAGGCTACTGCTTTTCCAAGGTTGACTGCATAAAGTTTTCTGGCCCCGAGGGCGTAAGGTCAGTCAATCCAATGTCTGAAACTGAACTTTTTTGGCACAGGGTAGGAGAATTAGACCTTGAATTGGTTATTTCAGAATTGGTATGGGATCGAAACTGTCTTAGTCTGTCCTTGAGCTTCATCCTTGAGACAGGAAACATCTTAGAGGGCTAATCAAATGACAAATCCTTGAAGATTACAGGAGGAAAGCCTGGCTGGACATCAGACGGTGCCTGCAGTTCAGAAACTAAAGCCTTTATCAGTCCTATTATTGCCATCATTACAGTACAATCAGGGGTATATAATATAGGAAAATCACTCTTAAGCCTTGGGAATACAAAATGGACATTCAGTCCTACTTCATAACTTATAAGCCTTTGTACATTTCAGAAAAGTGGGGGACAGTTTCATGGCATTTTTAAGGACTAGAAACCGTTTCCTTACAATAACCTTAAAATTTTGTAAGGATCTGTACTATAGGATTCAACAGAAAACGTAGCAGGTTCTGGATTCCTTTAAAACTACGTCAGTGGCAATGGAAGATTTACAAACTCGAGATAAAAACAGTTTTTAGTGTCGGTTTGTTTTTAGAAAGACAAATGGCACACTGCGGAGGATAGGGAGATACGTAAACTGTTATCACGCTCATCAGAAGTATTTTTCTGTAATCTTAATGGTAGAATCTCGCCCCTGGCACTTTGTTCAATTACAGTAGAGGAGCCGGGGTGAAATTTATGGTAGAGTGGGTGCATATCTCCGCTCGGGTCCCATAAAGAGCCACTGTTTGCTCAATGCATCAATCTCCTGGCCATAATGATTCCTGGATGTCTGAAGAGCCAACAATAATAACTGCTGTTGCAGAAAAAATATTCCTCTTTCGGGAAAACCCAACAGCGCTACAGGCCACTCTCCAGGCTGCACGCAGCCACACTTTCCCGACGAGCAACTTTACAGCCATTTGTCTGCGTAAAACTCGTGCGACAAGGAAATTGCGCTATCATATTGAAACCAATTCTTTAAAGGAAAGCATTTAACTTGTGATGCCATTCTGCCCCTACGTTCTCAATTTTAAGAGAAGAGAAAAATTGCCTGTGGTTTTATTGCCAGCCATAGGTCTTGTGCGGGCAGGCAGCTTTATTGAACAATCCGGCCTTCAGGCATTGCATCTACCAGCAGATTTTTCCTCTATTTTACAACCGCACAAAACTTGTAATAAACCTACACATTCTTCACATTAAACTTTCCCACTAATCCACAAAGGATCTTTACAATTTCGGTGTGAGCTTTTCTTTCTCGGTGGGTAGAAAGATGAACCCTGATGACTTGAGTGTCGCCGGAGGTGGGAAGCGGAGCGGAGTTAAAGCGGGGGCCACAGGTGTGGGAAACTTCGGCCCACTACACGGGTAATCAAGGGGCAACCTGCCTGTACCATCCATCTGCCAACTCAAGAGATGAATGAGGTTGGCTGCATCACTCGCTTGCTAATACAAACCCTACAGAGAGAAATGTTAGAACCTTGCCATGTTCCTTTCACCTGGCGAGGCCAAACTGTTGAGTTAATTTATAGCTTCTTGGATCTTTAGAAAAAAACACTACGGAACTTGACGATCAACTTGAAAACCAAAGCAGAGGGGGACTACAGAGTGCTCTTCTTGCCTTGGTTCTTGAAATTTGAGAAAACATGGAACTACATGTACATGTAGAAGATCAAGCAAAGCCTTGAGAAGTTTGAATTTGTGGCAACTCTATGAAATGAGTTTCCTACTGCCGTGGTCCAAATGGTCGATGCCACTT